>NC_056733.1:380267120-380284620 GCF_019279795.1 Protopterus annectens
GATCCTTCTTTAATTCCCTAATATTTATACACTCCCTCTTGATCAAATTCTTATATATCACATTGCTGAACCAAACTGTGCTGCATCTTTTCTGCTTTAAAGGTCAATTTTGCACATTTTTCAAGACAAAATGACATTTTTATATAATCTGAAAAAGTATTGATGAACTATAAAGTTTTAAATCATCCACAAAATGAAGATGATAAGTCTTTACACTTTGTTGTTTTCTGGTATCCAAATGGTGGCCACAAGTTAACCTGCTAAATTGACAGCTTAATGGGCTAAGGGCATGACAAAAGAGCAGCAGTGAGAAAGAGTCACCCTGGAATATCCCCCTTTGAATTTTTATCCCTTGAATAATAATATGTCCTTTATCATAGCTTAACTGCAAAGTGGTTTGCCACTGTTTCTTCATTGCTGTAATGCAATTGATCAGTGTAGGGTGTAGCTTATACATTTTTAAGCAATCTTTTATCCATGAATGTGGGATACTGTCAAATGCTTTTTTGTAGTCTATCCATGCCAGATTCAAACAAATGACCATTTGTTTGACTTTCTTTAGTCACTTTTTTTGCTCTATTGCCATGACTGAGTTTTCTTCTAAATGACTATAAGCTCTGTTGGCATCAATTCTAGTGCACAGTTTATACTATACACATATGAGAAGACCTATGGCAATCAAGCACGATTGTCAAAGAAGGTAGGAGAATAGCATTGCATACAGAGAGATGGCAACAGTTGACACGACACCCTGACTCCATGTAGAAATTAGGAAAAAGGAGTTTGATGACCATGAGGTTGTGTTATAGACAATAAGAGTTCGCTGAAGTACTTTCTGCATTTGATGCTATGTGATTGTGGTGTTAGTAAGTATATATATATATATATATATATATATATATATATATATATATATATATATTCAGTTGATAATCCCGAAATACTGAAATATCGAATTTCAGTATCTCGAGACTATAAAGCCAAAAAATAAAAAAACCCGAAACATTAAAATCGTGAAATTCCCAACCACGAACGTAACATAAGCAAAACACTACACCACACAAACACATATACACCTACGTGCCGACACTACAAAAAAACAAACCAACACACACAAACACAACAAAACTAACACTCACAAACAAACTTGCTAAAAGCAGGGGGGAAGCCCCACTGCACCCCCAAGTGGGGGGATGTGCCCTCCCACACCTCCCCTACTTATATATACTACCTCCGATGTCACACTAGCAAACACATAAAACTCACCACTACACACACTCACACACACTAAAATCCCTACCCAATACCCCTACAAAAACTCCACTTACCTCAAACCCCGGATAAATCCGCAAACCGCACCACATGTCACATACGCGAACACATAACGATGAATGCAACATTTTCGCATTCGCTATTGTGCAGTTTCATGTAATTGCAGTTTCGACTTTATAGTCTCGAAATACTGAAATTCGACATTTCGGTATTCCGAGATTATAAAGTAAAACTATATATATATATATATATATATATATATATATATATATATATATATATATATATATATATATATATGTGTGTGTGTGTGTGTGTGTGTGTGTGTGTGTGTGTATGTATATAGACAGATATATAGATAGATATAAATATACATATAAATAGATATAGGTATATATAGATATAGATATTTTATATCTATGTATATATATATATATATATATATATATATATATATAGAGAGAGAGAGAGAGCTAGATATATGTATATACAATAGATATAGATATAGACATATTATTATATAGATGTCTGTATGCATAAGAAGGTGTAGGGACAGAATCACACATGCAAATACTGTTTTTTTTGTTACTTTATTTTTAAGATATGCAAGTGCATGTGTATATGAGGTTTCCTGATGTGCTTTATGTCAGGAAGCTTTTAATTTGACTTGGACAAAAACATTTGTGTTAGGAAAAAGTGTGTGTGTGTGTGTGTGTGTGTGTGTGTGTGTGTGTGTGTGTGTGTGTGTGTGTGTGTTTGTGTGTGTGTATGTCTTACTGTGGAGCAATTTTAGTTGTGTTAGTTGTAATGTATGCTACATGCATGTGATTGTGTGATGGAGTGTAATGTATTTGTTTCTGATGATAACTGGTTAAATATTTTATATTTTTTTATTATTTATTTGATTCTCTGCATCTGTTTATAATGATATAGTTAGATACACACACACGTGGAAAAAACACCAACTATCAGCACTCATAAGGGCAAAAGACATGGGATGCAGATGACTGTAGTCTACTCAATTTTGTAGTGTGTGTGTGTGTGTGTGTGTGTGTGTGTGTGTGTGTGTGTGTGTGTGTGTGTGTGTGTGTGGGTGTGTGGGTGTGTGGGTGTGTGTGTGTGTGTGTGTGTGTGTGGCATATAGGTTCATATGTTGACAATGTCATTGGAGCAACAGGTAGCAGTGCACTCACCTTTGGCACCGGAGGCTGTGGGTTCTATTAGCATATTTTGTATATGTAAATATGCATATGTTTATAACATATCCTTCTACCTGTAAATATGGTTTATTCATTTTTTATATGATCCTATTCACCTGGGCTGTGCCTGTAAATGGTCATCTGAAATAAGTGCACTATGCCAGTACACAAATATAAATAGATAGATAGATAGATAGATAGATAGATAGATAGATAGATAGATAGATAGATACATATGCCGATTCCAGATGGATAGATTTTTGACACTGTAGTACAGCATAAGAGGAGTGCTGCACTCCTGAGTCTGTTGTCCTTTGTATAAAATGTGAAATCAAGGTCACATCTGCTTGAGTTGTTGGCACTTCAGGTGAATGTAAATAATCCCAGAGCATCTGTCTCAAAGAGTCATGGTCCTTTATTTATATACAAAAAACCTTTTATTTACAATATATTTTCAAATTTACAAGGGTCTACCTGAGAATGTCAAAACCCGAGATCATCGAATACCACATCATCGAGAGGAAATAAACAAAAACGACTTTATTGACAGATCAGCTCAATGAAGAACTTCCCAGGGTAAGTAACCTATTGGCCATGAAGGTGAACTCTGCCCTTTTTCCCAACTGTAGTGCTATCTCAGTGTCGGTATATTTAGTTAAGGGGTGTGGGGGGGTGCAGCCTCCACATTGGGGGGCTGGGTTTAGAATGGTACACTTTAGGTTTTGTGTGTTGTTGACTGAGTGATTACTTACTCTGGGAAGGTTGCCATTGATCCCATCTGTTGATGAAGTGGGTTTTCATTTATTTCGTCTCGATAATGTGGTCTTCGATGATCTTGAGTTTCAACATTCTGAAGTAGACCCATTTACAAATATTTACAAATGTACAAATATATGATATACAAATATATTTACAGATATTCATAATTTTCCTTGCAATCATACAAAATGTTCATCCCTATTAGGCCCCCCAGACCTTTTTCCATAACTACCATCTGATTCTCCTTAATATTGTTGCTAAAATCCATTTCCTATTAAACATTATTTCATTTATTCTTTCATTCCATATAACCCATATGACATAAAATATGTTTTCCTGTTCTAACATATTCTTTACTTACATTCTTATAATATTCATATTTAATCATATTTATGTTTACCTTATCCATTTCTTTTATATCTTCAGAAAATCTTTACATAGTTTTCCCCATAATTTTTTATTCTTTTACATTTCAAAAACACGTGCTCAGTAGTTTATTTTTCGTGACAGTGTAAACATATTCTATCACTTTTCTTTTTATAAGGTATATTTCCTTTTACTGGTAATTTATCTATTACCAGTCTCCACAAAAAATCTTGACATTCTACTTTCTTATTACATCATTTGCTTCTTATTTTTATAGCTTTAATTTTTCTTCTGTTAGATTTTTCCCATTGTTTTTACATAACAATTTTTTATTATTACATTATTATACCATACTTTTCTTTCTTTTGCTGTATCATCAATTTTTATTTTCCACAAAAGTATTTTTTTCTAGGTGACATTTTATTACTTCATTTATATACCCTTTTTCTTTTCTACTCTTTTTACCATACCCCGAAATTTAATATATTTATATTTAAACAATTTTATTACTAATCTCTCATCATTGTTTTATTTATCCACTTTAACACTTTGTACTAATTTAATAAAGCAACATATACCACTGAGTTCATTAACCCTAAACCTCTTTCCTCTTTATTTACAAACAAAACTCTTTTTACTAGGATTAATATAAACCCCCTAATAAATGAAACTTATCTGCAATAATTATTTTCAAATATTGTTTGCAGCATAAATGCACTTGCCAAGTATGCTGTTTTCCCATTAATATTGTTTTTTTTCCCATTTAAATCTACATACATCTTTACTCACAAATACATTTGCCACCTGTCCCGTTGTCAGAGGGACACTCACGGGTTGAGCTGCCTCATCCCGTTGCCCACTGTGCAAAGTAGTAGGACTTGAAAAGTCTCACTTTTCAATTGCACTGAATTGCCGTGGAAAAACCGCAATTACTTCCGGCTTTTCCATGGCAATTCAGTTATGTCACCAAGCCAGTCCTGCAGGCATAGCTGCTGCCTGTTAGGTCCAGGTGCTTTAATTCATGCAGCAACTGGCTGCAATTCATGAAAGGGGTGAGGATTGGGGAAGGAAGAGCCCTGCAAAGATTGTGGCTATAGGAGCACTTTGTTTTAAGTGCTTCTACGGCCACAAAAAAAAAATGACCGAGACTTTTTTTTCTAATGAGCCAGCCATTCAGCCAGCCTGATAGCCATCCATCCAGCCAGCCAGCCATCCATCCAGCTAGCCAGCCAGCCAGCCATCCATCCAACCAGCCAGCCAGCCAGCCATCCATTCAGCCAGCCAGCCATACAGACAGCAAGCCAGCTAGCCAGCCATCCATTCATTCATGCAGCCAGCCAGCCATTCATTCATGCAGCCAGCCATCCATTCATGCAGCCATCCATCCAGCCATCCATCCATTCATGCAGCCAGCCAGCCATTCATGCAGCCAGCCAGCCAGCCATTCATGCAGTTAACCAGCCATTCATTCATGCAGCCAGCCATCCATTCATTCATGCAGCCAGCCATCCATTCATGCAGCCAGCCATCCATCCAGCCCTCCAGCCATTCATGCAGCCAGCCAGCCATCCATCCATTCATTCATTCAGCCATCCATCCAGTCATTCACACATCCAGCTGCTACTCCCACCAACCAGCCACTCCAGCAGCTAGCCAGCCAGTCAGCTAGCCACTCCAGCAGCTGGCAAGCTAACCACTCCAGCAGCCAGCCAACACGCCACTCCAGCAGCCAGCTAGCCAGCTAGCTAGCCACTCCAGCAGCCATCCATCGTACCCATAACAGCATCTCCTTCACCACTCCTGTGGTGATGTCATGATAGAAGGTGTGGCCAGTGTCATATTGGTCACACCCCCATGTCCCACTTTGACCCTCTTAAAAGGTGGCAACCCTATTCCCAAATTATACTTAACATAGAAATTTCATTAATTGTAAAATACATGTCCCTTGTCTTTACTACATCACCTAAACCTTTAATTTTGTCTTTATTTAAATCCATCCCTATAACTTACAGACAGTCATTTGTGCAAATTATTATTTCTTTTATCCAAATTTTGTTTCTTGCTATTATTATAATGCCATCTGCATATGTTAACAGGACTGGAATTCTTAACCATGCAGGCCTTATATAACCCACCTCCTTCATATTGCAATGTACTCACATTCACATAACTAATGAAAAAAGTATAAAACTCATTTGGCATCCCTGTCTTACACCACTCGTCATATGCACCTCTTGGCTAAACCATCCATTTACAAGTATTTTTACTTTTTTATTACTATACACAGGCATACATTTCCTAACTTTCTGACTTATTATTATATTCTTTCATTATTACCCATAAGATTTCATGTCCAATTGTATCAAATGCCTTATTTAGGTCTCCTATAATTTTTTATTCAGAATATCATCACAATTTCTCTATCAGTAATAATTCTTGACAACCCTTCCACTTTATACTGTATATACAATCTTCCATAATATTTTCCAATTTAGTTTCATATCTCTTTTGTATTATCTTCATAAAGATCTTATAATCACTATTATTTAGTGCTATCGATCTCCAGTTAAATTTTTCAATTGTCTCCTATCTTCCTTCTCCCATATAAATTTAAGTGTTTCACTGCACAATTCTTTATACATAAAACTGTAATTTAACCATTCACTCAAAATCTTTACAAAACACCACTCCATTAAATTTTTATACATTTCATACACTATTCCATCTGGTTCTACAACCAAATCTATATTTACTTGTCATAAGATATAGCCCGTGATTCAAGAAGCTCGGCGCAAGGACGGTTTTAGCCTTGCTCCAAGCGTCTTCACTACAGATGGCGCAGCAGCACCACATGAATATGTATGAGGGCATGCCGCAGCACCCTCAACATGCACAGGAAATGTGTGCGAGTGCAGGGGGCATGTACAAGTGCTCTAGGGAGGCGTAAACATGCCCCGACACTTGCAAAACCTACTATGCCTACTAGTAGAGCCCCCCTAATAGTAAGTCAGTAAGTCAGTGTCTGTGGATACTGAAATGTATGCTAAGCATACAAGAGTGTCCACGAACAGTGAAATAAAATTGAAGTAGTAAACACACAAGCACATAGTGGAATGTAGAGCCCTGTCTCTAAAACTGTCACAATTAGATTCCCTGCCCCCGTGTCCCTATTATACATTCGAACTGCAGCAATAGCAAAGGTGTAAGCAAAGCGCAGCGTTTGCACATCGCCGCCCTTCACCAAGCATAGCTTACACATCATATTCATTCAAATAGAGAAAAACAAGCGGAATCAATGTAAGTGTCAATAGTGTAGTGTTTAGAGCATCCGCCTATCAAACAGGCAGTCACGGTTCGAGCCCAACAATAGCACATATCATTTTCCATGTAGAATGAATGTTGTTTTGCCATAAAACCAACATAAGAGTATCGCATGAGATATTTAACTTAAATATAATTCAAGCAAAGTGGCAATGTCATAATGAATAAGGTACTAGTAAGCAGGTGTAAGCACAAATAAGTAGCAATAAACACATATAAGAACCAGGAAGCAAGTCTGAGTGCACTTGCGTGGGTCTAACCAGTGCCCAGAATAGGAAATGTATATAAGTATATACAGATATATGATATATATATATATATATATCTATGAAGAAAGAATGACTTAACAATAAAGCATACAAAAGGAATGAGAAGGGAATCAACAGCAACCCCAGTATTATATCGTGCTGTCAGCGTATGTCATATCCAGCTGGGCAGGAGTGAGCAAAGCACTACTACTCACACCACAGGCAGGATATTACCAGTAGGAGTAACATTGTTGATTTGCTACACACAGAGGGTAGTCCCTGGTGTGACTACCCCAAAATAGATAGACCATTTGACCTTCCGACCATTACACAAGCAAGGGCAGGTATGTACAAGGACTAAATGGTGGGAGAGCCTGAGAATACATGGGGTGGGACAACATACGTGTAGGGCCCCTAACTCTCTGGAGAGGGCAATGTGTGGAGGTGTGTCATGGCTGTGATAACAAGTGGACAATGGAAGGTATGCATGTATTTTGAACACGGGTGGGGTGGAGGAACTATGGGTATGAAATTATGGAGCCAGGCGTGCCAGGAATGGATGGGCTGGTTCTAATTGGGCCGTCCCATGGAGGTCAGAGAGTTCATTATAGGTATATATGCATACATACATGCAGACATCAATATGTAAAAGTACATTCTCTGTAACACATTCATTCCATTTGTAGACATAAATAACATGAATGTGCCCTTACAAACCTCAACAGTAGATAGAATAATAGGTTGTGCAGAAGAGGGACAGGATGAAACTGCTAAAACGCAGAAGTGTGTACAATGTCAGACGCTGACAATAATCAAATGTGTGGACTTCCCCACACATGGAATCATTCCTGTGATCTGCCTGCTTCGGCAACACCAACTACTAAACCGGTCTATTTGTAAAAGAAATATGCCGAACATGTATATAATTAGGCTCTCATGTGTAACGTGTGCGTTACCACATAGTAATACATATTAATTAATTGTAGTGTCATGTTAACGGGAGTAAGGACGTAATGAAGTATTGAGTCTAATCTTGACATAAACACATGTGTGTCCCATGTGGGACAACCCAAAAAGTGCGAATAGTACTCTTTTGGTCGCTCAAGTCACCAATGTTTGTGGACTAAACATTTGGAAGTTCTGAGGATACATGGAGTGAGTCAACCTATGGGATGGGTCTATAGGAGTAGGGAATGGCCAATGTGTAGTGATGTGGATACATCGCAAATCCGACTGGAGAATGGATGACAGCAGTGTTAGGGAGGCATTGGGGTGTGTGTTTGGGGAACCAGGAGCCATGGGTATATGGGTATATATGCAAATGAAACAGCACAGCAATAATGTATTGGTTAGAGCAACTCCCTAATGAACAGACATTCCCGTACCAATTCCCACTGTATTACATACCATTTACCATTGGTAATCCGTACATTAACATATTGTGACATCTGTCCACTGTATAACCTGCAAAATATCAACTAAAAGATAACTGGAGTGAAGTGTCAGTGTCATAATGAATAAGGCACTAGTAAGCAGGTCAAGCATATATAAACACCAGTACGAATTTGTGTAAGTGTATTGCTTTACAGGCACACATATATATAGATATATATATATATATATATATATATATATATATATCTATATATATATATATATATATATATATATATATATATATATATATATATATATATATGGATCTACCTGACAACACCGATGTACCACAACACCGACAACAAAATGACCGACACCACATAACCGAAAGTTCACAAACACGAAACCTCACATGCCCGACACACCACAATCCCGACAATCAACAAACAAAACAAATCCCCTGTCCAAAAAGCACACACACAACACAAGCACACCAAAATCCTTACAAACCCACACTAAACCTTACATACACAACTATCTACAACCTTAACTCAAACCCTAACCCTAAGGTCCGTCACTATTGCACACTCACCTAACCTGCTCCCTAACCTTAACTCACTTAACCCGCCCCTAACCCTAAAGACTGTCACTATCGCACACTCACCTGACCCATGCCCTAACCCAAACTCACTAAACCCACCCCTATCCCTAGAGTCCATCAATATCGCGCACTTACCTTACTCGCACCCTAACCCTAACGTCCGTCACTACCGCATACTTACACAGCATTTTCACATGTCGGTGTTCTCAGCGTCGGGGTTTTCATCTGTTGGTCATCCCAGTTTTCAATCCTCTGGTGCTGGTCTTCTCATCGTCGGCGTTATCAGCTTTCGGCATTGTCAGGTAGACCCATATATATATATATATATATATATATATATATATATATATATATATAGATATATATAGATATATATATATACATATATCTAGATATATAAATATATATACATATATGTATATATATATATATATATATATATATATATATATATATATATATATATATATATATATATATATATATATATATATATATATAAATATAAAATATATATATATATATATATATATATATATATATATATATATATATGTATATATTTGTTTGAGCTGGGGTCACCACAGCGGAACTCTAGTCTGCTAATGATTGGCAGTTGATTTTTACGTACCGGCTTGCCAGGCCTGATGCACAACCTTCAACGAAGATTTATTCACGCATGTCTCCACACAGAAGATGCTCTAGCTGAGAATCGAACCGGACAGCATCTTCTGTGAGGTGACAATGCTACCATATATATATATATATATATATATATATATATATATATATATATATATATATATATATTTATATATGTGTGTGTGTGTGTGTGTGTGTGTGTGTGTGTGTGTGTGTGTACGTAGCTATACACAGATATACAGCTATGACGGGAAACCACACAAGAATGACATATGTTCACAGACTATGCCAATGAAAGTGAGGAGCCCAAGCAAGAAACATGAAACACGTAGCATGACGTTCCAAACCCCCCTCCCCATCTGGACAATGGAAACATACACACAAACAATGTAAAGAGTCCACTGCTCCCCAGACCACAGGCAGGATACAACTGGGGGGGTAGACAGTGCACCTGTGAATTCTAATCTTGGAACACAGACTGGAGCGTCCCTTGTGGGACACCCCAAAAATTGCCAAGACCAAAAGAAGGTGATAGACCAGCCATTCTGGCTGTGGTGTATACATACTCGGAATACAAGGGTGGGAAACCCTGATGACCCATGGGCCCAGACAATTGTATGAAATGGGTCCCGTGAAGTGGAGAGTGGGCAGCGTGTAGTGGTGTGTCCAGAACAGACCAGGACCCAGAGTAAGGATGGGAGCTGTTGAGGCAGGTGGGGGAACTATGGGTAGCTACTTATGGGTCTAGGTGTGCAGGTGTCGGCTGATGTGGGCCTATATGGACAGCCCTAGGGGTGTAAGCAAATGTGTTCATTGGGCAGAGGCGTCACCCAACGAGCGGCCACAACCACTACGAGTCCCACTACAGCAAAGTGCAATCTATATGGCAAGGAAAGGACTAACCAAATGTAGAGTTATATATGTAGAGGTATGTGTGTGTATATCTACCCATAGTAACATAGAGATAAGCCTCTCCCTCTCCGTAGTGCAAATGTATACATACAGAGAAAGAATACAGATACATACCCACATATAAATACATACATATGCAGACACCCATAGACCCATATGTTGTGAGATATATATATATATATATATATATATATATATATATATATATATATATATATATATATATATATATATATATATATATATATATATATGATGAAAAAGACTGATACCTGAAAAACATTGTGCACCATTGCTTAACAAGAAGAAAAAGAAGAGTATATAAAAAACAATAGCAAAGGTCTGGCTCCAAATAATCCAAACAGCATAAAGTTCTCCTACTGGCATGAAGGAGACACACCTTACAATAAGCTTAGAATGTGCTTCAGTTATAGTAGAGATGTTTCTTTATATACTGAAGTCATTAATAAACATTGGGATATCTTAGTTACAGATGAAAATGTCAGGGATATAGTAGGTAGTAAACCACAATTTTCATTTAGAAATAAGAGATCTTTGAAAAACAGGTTATATAATAACAAACAAGATAATGTGTTACAATCAACAGTTGGCACACAACCATGTGGGCATTGTAAATATTGTAAGTATATTTCGACTGATAGTTCTTTTAAACATCCAGATACTGGTGAGTCTTTTGGTATCAGGGTCCAAGCCTCATGTGATACCTGCCATGTGATTTATTTAGCTACCTGCTGTGTATGCCATAAGTTTTATGTAGGTAAAACTGATCGTAGTCTTAGAGAAAGGATAAGGGAACATCTTTATAATATTAAGAAAGTGAATGTTATAAATGCCTTAGCTAAGCATGTTAATAGTACAGACTCACAGCATATATTTAATTTTAGAGTGTTGGGTAGAAATTATATAAATATTAGGCATGGTAATATCAGGGCTAGAACAGAAGAAATAGAGGCACAGTGGATAGTTAGACTTAGAGCCAATTTTGGGCATGGACTTAATGAATATATACCATTGAAACCTATGTTGCAAAAGAGACTGTTAAATAGGTAAAACAATGATGCAAGAAGTTTATCATTTTTATTCTGTGCTGTTTTTACTTTAAGAAGCATTGCTTTTAACTTTTAATTGGTGTCATGTGATTTTCAGTGGTTATATAAGGTGTGTCTTTTAGAGTTCATTTTGTATGCACCTGATGAAGCTATTGTGAAAGCGCTTGTGCTGAATAAAATAGAGCTGCTCAACATTTTCGTTTTATGGTTGGTCCTTCATGCCAGTAGGAGAACTTTATGCTGTTTGGATTATTTGGAGCCAGACCTTTGCTATTGTTTTATATATATATATATATATATATATATATATATATATATATATATATATATATATATATATATATATACAGAGACAGCAAAATATAAATATACATGTATGTGTACATATACAAATATATCTGTATATAATAATGTAAATATATATATATATATATATATATATATATATATGTGTGTGACTGTAAATATACACATGTATATAGCTAGGATATGATACAGCAGTTCTGAATAACATATGTTCACAGGCCATGCATATGGGGGTGAGGGGTCCAATAAAGAAATATGTAACATGGTAGCATCAACTCCACCCCTCACCGCCCCAGCTAGGCCGGTGAAACATACAGACACATAATAAAGGTAAACACACCACTGCTTCCCAGACCACTGGCAGGATACTACCAGTGGGAGAGACCTGCCAGGTCTAATCTTGAAACATAGACATCGATGTCCATTGTGGGACACCAAAAATTAATGATCGGAGGCAGTCCCGGTAATGACATATCAAACCAGCCTGTAGATGTACACGGACCAGTAGGTTGTGCAAGCCTGATAACCCATGGGTCGACACAATGTACAACGCATCCCGACATGGGGAGAGTGGGCAGTGTGTAGTGGTGTGTTTATACCCCACCTGCACCCACAGTAAGGATGAGTGCTGTAGAGGAGTGGCAGGTGGGGAAACTATGGGTATGCAATTATGGGCCTACGCGTGCAGGTGTTGGCTGGCAAAGTCATATTAGGACCACCCTGGGGATGTAAGTAATATTCCGAAATGGGCATAGCTGATGCCCATACCTCTCAACCCATAACAGCACATCCACTGGACAGGACATAAACCATTGGGGGAACAAATAGGGACCATACCTCTGAACTGTCCCTGATTTCCAGGGATGTCCCAGATTTCGACTCGGTTTCTTACTCTGCCCCACTTAATCCCTCCTAAAACTAGTGACATTTGGAGGAAAGGTGGTGAATTACACGTAATGAATAACGACAACAATTAAGAGTTATAAACATCATTTACCTCAGAAAATGTGTATGAATTCATATGCTCTGAGTCTGTCAATGTGTCAGGTTAATAGCACCAATACTTAAAATGTGCCCCTGATGTTGTTATGCCATGTCCCTGATTCAGTTTGTATATTTCCCCAATCATATGAGAGGTCCGATAGGGACAGAAAGCACATATTCCACTGACAACCTTAGAAAGATGATAGAATATTAGGTATGCAGTAGCATGACTCGGCTGAAGGATGTGGGTTCCAAAACCCAATTACTTGTTTGTATTGAAGAGTGTCAGTTCCCATGTATTAGCCAGATGGGTGCAGATTGTAAGAGAAAAACACTGATAATATGAATTAAACTCTGTACAGGCTGCGGATTCCGTACAGTCGAATGGCATGCTGTCGCCTAAAGGGCAGCCATTCCCAATACTGTAGGCATGTAATCCGATGTTATAGGCATCACAAGGTAATATTGTAGTCCTCCCTCCCACCCAGGGGTGTGAGTGTCAGATGCAAACAAGAAATGTAATGCATTTGCAAGTGCGGGAGCAAGCTGGTGTAAGCCTGTTTGGCTGCCAGTATGCGAGTATTACACTGGTAAAGCAATGTAGAGGCTAACTGAGTGTAGGAAACTGTAACCGTAGGTTAGCATTGCTTAGCACCCTGCAAACCCACGCACACCCGCTCACAACTGCTTTAATGTGCCTTAATCACACCATATCCAATGGTCTTGTTCTGCCCAGCAACAAAATAAACAACCTCTGCAAGGCTCGAAACTAGGACCCTACACACACAGCTATTGTGATGTACCACTAAGCCATGGCAGATGTACAGACATTGAACCTTATCACAAACATATCATAAAGCGCAGTCATTCAACAGTATAGGAAATGTATTCCATCATGTAGATGTATGTGTGAGTATTTATGTCCAGCATATAGATACATACATATATATATAGATATATCAGGAATATCCCATGTGACAACAAAGCATTACAAATGAATGAAAAGGGAAACACCAGCAATGCCTGTATTATGTAGTGGTGTCATCCTATGTAATATCAAGACTCCCTCAGATAGACATGTGTCAGTCATACACGCAAACATTTGTACATTGGCCATATACATCACTCTGTGCATGTTATTTACATTAATACAACAGTTCCTGTCCAATCATTATGTGAGAACAGTACTCTTGCAAGGAGCTGTGTGCGACATCATCATCATGTTAAAGGTACATAGGGTAACCATAGAGGGACTGGTAGTGTTGCGTGTACAATGGGGTCATCTGCATCACGTGTACCTGGAACATTTAGGAGTCATGTGCATACTAGGATCGTGTGACTGAGAGATAGGGGTGAGGACAACTGGAGTATGTTGTGATGCATATTAAAAGGTTTACATATGTCCAGTGGACACTTGTGTGAAATGGGACAGCTATGTATGGGGAAAATGTTTCTCTAGGAACCGATTGGCCTTTTGTTTCCGTAGGGTGAGAGAGGGATGTGGGGGAAGGAGAGTAGGTATGCTCATGGAGGATAGATAGGGTAGGATGACTGACAAGACAGCATACAGGGTTGGTATATGACACATGTTGGGGGATACTCCTCAGACGGGGAGGAGTGTTTGGCATTCACAAGCCCATGAGCTCCCAGATGGAAACAGTGGGATGGAGGTCCCCAGCCATGGGCAGCCACCACTGCACCAAAACAGCTGCAAAGGAGGCAGTGCTGGGGGTTGTCTAGGAAGGGCAGCCTCACCCTGTAAATGTGACACTCTGCTCTTGAGCTGGCGTATCTGGCCTCGAAACCCCTTATTGAGCCCCCTACACACCACATTCAGGACTGTACGACAGCGGACATGTCCCTCTTTGGACCTGCTCCCAGGGGGGGACAAGCCCCATCCTCAGTGGTGGTACTACCAGAAGGTGGTGCAGAGCCATCAGAGGTGGAGGTCCAAGACTGGGCCCCAGATGTGCTGGTGCCTGGTGCCATGGCCAGCTGAAGTGCGACAGGAGGTTCTGCCAGGACCTCCAAACCCATGCAGCCTATGGTGTTGCAGTTTAAACACAGATGTGGCTTAGTAATAGTCAACAGCATTCAGGATTACTTACAACAGCATGCATAGATATGATCATCAACCCAACACAACAGATGGCATACAATTGCAGAGAGAGCACAGCACATGCATATATACTGCATGACATCTGTACAATGTGTAGAAGTGACTGCAGCTATGAACAGTGGCCCATTATTGGCATGTCACTGAGGACCCCAGACAGTGTCTGTCACACCACTGTTTCATGTGACATATGTCCAGTCAGGGATGCGATGGCAGCAACTCATCACTATCACCATGTACTGACTGCAATCCTCAAACTATGTTCCTGCTGTTCACAGATGTGTGTTCAGTGAGTAACGCAGGAAACAAATGGTTCCACACACTGACCAGTCCATGGATAACTCTACAGATGGGGGTCCCCTCACAAACAGAGCACTGTCTTGTCAGTTTTAAAACATGCAGAATAGCCATTACCACACACACCTTGTTAAACAGGCATTTGTCTCAATGAAGCATAGCTACACTTACATGCTGTAGTCATGTCTGGCACATCACCCTCCTGTCATTAGGCTATTTCCCACTGTGTATGTTGTTTGAGGAACATCTAGATATCATCTGTGATGCCATTTACCAAACACCAGATCCAGGTACCACTCATGCGAATGGCTATGGGAACATCATCGCAGCTGTTTCATATGCATTCAGCTAGAGGAGGACTGCAATAAGTGCAGAGGCCATCAACCGAACATGGCCATCACTTACAATACACAAACTGCTGCTGAGCAGGTGTACACTTCCACATCCACATCCACCAGAGAGTATGTGGGAGGGACAGACAGAGGCAAAGTACATCAGAAAAGGGCTTGGAGACTATAACCTAAGCATCATCTGTCACACACCTACCAGTACAGGCGTTCAAACCCCTGACTGGCTAGTCATTACTAATACAAGTTCATGCAGTTACTCCATGTGCCACAAAGCTGACATGTTGGTGTGCTGTAAGAACATATCTGTGTGTTGGTGTGTGACATCTGCAACAGAGATATAGTAGACAAACATTAGGTGTAGCACACATGGCTGTCCACATGAACGGATGTTATTGTCAACACAACCACACTATCTAATGGACTCACAATGACACTCTTTGCCAGGTCCAAAAATACACACCCAAACCACTTAGTTTGCCACACTTCAGTAATGCACAGGTACTACATGCACCACAGGGTATATCCAGAGGTTCTATGGGCTAGGGCATGTGAACGTGTTTGACATCTGTCGGTATGCCAATGGGAGTTATACTGGGAGTGACTGTGGTTGGGAGCATCATACCCTACACACAGACAAGAGGTGCCAGTACTGACATGCATGTGTGCATTGCTTCATGTGTGTGTAGTGTTTAGCTGTGCAAGATGGCTGTACAAGGCTGGGTGAGGGGTAATACTTGGCATCACACCACCCGACAATGGTGTGCAGTGTGGTACAGGGGTGTAGTGTCTGCAATGTCCCACACAGATGGGTATTGTATGAACTGTCCTGACATCCTGGTTGCCATTGTGTATAGCCATAGCTTTGCAATGCATGCCATGTCTGTGTTTAATAGTCCTTGACATGGACATTGCCTGGGATGTGCATGTCCCACAATAATGTACAGTGATTATGTGCCTATTGTACTACTGTACAGGGTGCCATGCCCTTTGCAGCCCACTGCAATCACACCATGCCTACTACCTGTCATCAATGGGCAGGGTACTAGCAACATAGCGGGATATTTTAGGCAAGTGTGTTTGAGTATGACACATGGGATCAGGACATATTCCGGGTAATAGTAGGGTTGCATACTTTGTTCACCAGGCCATTTGCCAGATTTAGGGGTATAGCTTGCCAACACAGTCCCTTGGCTGGCTGACATCTGTACTCCTCATGAGGTGGACATTGTGACATATAAGATGGACACCATATAGGAAAACTACAAAATCCACTCCCCAACATGTCCAGTGGTTAGACACTCACAGCCACCTCCACACAGGCTCTGACAGTCAAACACACACACACACACACACACACACACACACACACACACACGCCTGCCATAGAACCCCTACCTAACTAGTGTATCACACAACAGCATTACACAGTTACAGCACACGCTATGGAGATTACTGGGTTATAGCAGTCCAAGAGGTGTATGTCTAGGTGGATGACATCAGCAGAATTGCCAAAGGTGGCCATGTGGATTGTAAAGAGTGTGCATAATCTAAAAAGCATAGTTCCTTTCTAAGGCAGATAGACACACACAGTTGGTTTCTCTTGGAATAGAACCCCTACCGAACTAGTTTATCACATTACAGCAATATGCAGTTACAGCACGCACTACGGAGAATACAGGG
>NC_056733.1:380287120-380337120 GCF_019279795.1 Protopterus annectens
CTGCTACCCTAAGTATATCTCACATTGGTCATATACACAAGTTCTGCCACTGTCCGTCACCTTACATGGGGCATTTGCTACCAAGCACATTAATGCCATGCGCAGTGATGTCATAGTATGGGTGGCAATTGCTAGACCAAAACAATGAGCCAATGTCCTGCTGTTATTATGAGGTTGTCCAGTGTCTGTCATTCTGGGCTGTCATGATCGAACAACGAGCCTTCAACACAGAGCAAATGCATCAGTGTTACATCTGTGTGTGGATAATACGTAGGTCGCATTTACCCATATAGCCGCATTCCAAGGCAAATGTCCTACACACAGAAGTAACACCCTGACACCTACATGACAATTGCATTGGATGCTTATGCTAAACCGTGCTAGATGTGTGGCTTTAGTAATCCATTTGCTCAATGTAGAACCTACAATGAGGAATACCGCCATCTGTGCAGTGAGGAACACCTGGCTGAAGGCTCTGTAGTGCACGATAGCACTACCACCATATAACTCAGATCCAGACATGTGGGCCATAACAGTGGTATGGAACATACCAGGTGGTGGTGTACACATATTCATAAAGGTTACTCACATGTAAAGACCACTTCTCTGACATAACGCATCACAGATGAGTCAGGTACAGGTGACAGTGGCAAATGCTGCATTCTAGGTTGTTTACTCATATACATCCACCACCTTGTTCCCAGACTGCCAACACACATCCATATGTGGTATGACATAGTATGGTAGACCACCAGATATCCCTTGATTGGTGGACTGTACCTAGGCCTACATCAACTGTGCAATGTACCCATGTACAGACACAGCTGCATAATTTGTTATGCAATGCAATAATACCACTGTTTGTAACCTGCTCAGTTGCACACATACCAGGGTCACTCGAATGTTGTCAGCATTAACATGGTCAGCTGTTGCTGTACACCAGTAAACAACATCCTCATGGTTGGATATGACCTAACCATACCTGCCCTGGATATGTACATCCCACACTCATACAATATATATTACATTACCATAGCTTTCATTTGCCTTTCTACATACAGGTGGCTACAGTCATTACACACATGCACATGGCAGATAGCATGCTAACAGTACATAAGGTTCGATATCTATGTTGAGAGAGGTAATATCCCCTCTCTACTGGTCACCCATGACACTTATCATATCATACAACACCCCATGTGGCATGTATGTCTTTAGACATGTCCACCTAATGCAATGCCTACAAACATACCCAAATAACAGGACCATAGGACCTACACAAGGCCTGTATTGACAGACTTAGGGAACTCCAGCTCTGCACTGTATGTTCCTGAATAGTCACAGGTGATATGTTCATGACATGTACAGCCATGTGTGGCCACAGCTCCTACATATACCCCATGTCAACAATTGCAAGCCATTCATGCTGTGTGCTGTCTGGACATTAGCCTTAGTACCACAATAGTCAGTACATGCTGGGGTGAGATGTTTACAAGACACAGAACTCACACATGTTTGAATGAGTGTACTGCCTAGCTCTAACAGAGCACATTGCTGGCACTCTTCCAGTACACATGAGGTGTGTGGCAAATATGATGTGCTCACTGTTGACCATTACAGTGCCCTGGCTTCACCACGGCACTGTCAAGTAACAGTTTGTAGGAGCATGACATGGAATAATGCTGTGTGTGTCACGCTGATATGTGCTGTTGTAATATATGTACACTTGGCTACTCAGTCAAAGTGGTGGTGTCCTACCAGTACATGAATACAACATCCATTATGGTGTAATGCTCGGCTATGTTTCACACATGGCGTGGGGAAGGTGTGGAATGTATCCTCTTGACCTGCTAGTGCACATACTGATGTAGACCGCATATGTGTACATGTATTGCTGTTTGTGTAGATTCCATGTGTGTGCAATGCCTGATGTCTGAAGATGACTGTTGTCTTAGTACAACATGCTGTTGCAGTGCAGCCTCAACATTGCCAACAGTATATGGTGATATGCTCTAAGTACAGTAAGCTGTACAGGAGATATGGACAGATGTTTGGACATGACTACTAAATGGTGGGGCTTCTTTGCAGATGAATGATTACTGAGGACAGCTCACTGGTGTGTTACATCCAGTCCTACAATAACCTGTGTACCTGCTAAGGTCAGGTTTTGTTAATTGAAGTGGAGGACAGACAGTGTAGAATGCTGTAAGGGTGACACCAAAGGCATACCCGATAACACCTGTAACAGTAATACCTCCCATGTGCATATATTGTGCATATATCAGCACAGTTGTCAAAGGAAGGAGTCAATAAGCATTGTACCAGATGTGATAGTGCTGTACTGCTTTAGTACAGGTGTTTGCCAGTACTGGCACATGTGGGTATGTGTCCATATATGTCATGTATGGTTGGGAATACATCCCACATGTTATCACTCTCCTGAACACTGTTGTTGACACCAGTACAGAGTGAAGTGTAGAAAGAAAGGCATAGGCAGGTGGTTAAACCTCATACATGTAAAGTGTCTGCATGTGAGTGACATAGGTGTATATCTTTGTGAATGCCGGTGTTTGTGTGTGTGTGTGTGTGTGTGTGTGTGCGTGTGTGTGTGTGTGTGTGTGTGTGTGTGTGTGTGTGTGTGTGTGTGTGTGTGTGTGTGTGTGGCTGTCTGTGTGTATGGCTGTCCGGTTCCTGGAGTGAGGCTGTATTTTACCATAGTAAAATGTTAATACCCCCTCCCCCCATCCACTCAAAGCAGTCTAGCATCCCTGTTGATATCATCAACCGTAGATGGGCATACTAACTGCCTGTTAACATGTACGCCCTGGGGTGTGACCTGTTGTTACGTAGCCTACTGATGGACCCCCTGCACACATACACTCACTGCACTGTAGTATCCCTGTCGATGTCCTCGATCTTAGGCCATTCCAACTACCTGTATATGTGTAATCTCTGTGGAGCATCTTGTAATTGCGTAGTACTATAATGATGATATGCACACAGGCAGGGGTTCTCATCCAAAAACTGGCAATGTTGTGTATGTGCCAGAGTGTGTGTTACTGTGTTTAGAATCCCTGAGTGTGTGGATGTGTCTGTGTTTGCATGCTGTCATGGCAGTGGGTAATACTGCTTCCCGATGAGAAGCCACTATTTCCACTGGCCTTTACCCTTGTCATCCAGCATACCACTATTTTACCCACTCCGCACTCCAGGTAACTATACCTGTGATGTCACCCAGTATGGATGTGATGGCTCTGAACACAGTAGCTTACTACACAGCATCATGCTCTTGGATCATTAGAACAGTAAGCATAATTGAAACATGGGTGAATATAACTGTGATGGGGAAGCTACAAAGCGCATGCAGGTATTGTCATACTGAACTGTGGGTAGTCATCATGTACATATGGGACTCCTGCAAACACCAACATCCCCTGGCACATGCAACTTCACCTGAAAGACGAAGGCAGAACGTCAAGATCAACATGCTGTTAGTGTTGTTACACATGATACATGCTGTCAAACGTACAAAATGCATTCTAAAACTGCAATACATGGTATGTCTGCTGTCTGTCAACACTACTCAACAATATTAATTTACAATTGTCTACCTAGTATGTTCACCCTGTGCATCAGAACATATGAACATGTCCCTGCACCGATGGTGTGGATGACAGGGATGCAGCACAGGCATAATCATATGCACAAGGTGATAATGTTTGCCAGAGGCCTAGGCTGTGCCATTGGATAACATCATGTGTGTGTGTTAGGGCCTGTGATATCATTGGGTATGTGTGGATGTTATGCGTGTGTGTGTGTTGAGGTGCTCTACATTTGTTTCCAGTGTGTGTGTATGCATGCACACAGGTCAGGCATGTGGCTGGCCTACACAGGGGTAATATTGACAGCTGCAGACTGTACAAGGCAAGTGTCACAGTTCACAGTGTCCGGCCACAGCCACGTGACCTGCGCCTGCCAGGGGTTGCACGGGC
This sequence comes from Protopterus annectens, assembly GCF_019279795.1. NCBI lineage: Eukaryota > Metazoa > Chordata > Ceratodontiformes > Protopteridae > Protopterus > Protopterus annectens. Next base: position 380,291,113 of record NC_056733.1, read on the forward strand.
ACTACCAGGCAGAGGTCCAGATTGGGTACTGCCTGATGACACATGTCCACTGGAATTGTGTCCTTGTTGGGAACATCCAGGACCACGTGCACATGGCCTGCTGTGTCCTGGTGTGGCCTGCACAGCACCAGCAGCACTGCTGCTGCAACCGCCACTATGGGAGCGGGCATGTGCAGTAGTGTGTTCACGTAGACCTTCAACAGGTGATGTTGGTAGCCTACGTCCACGTGCCCGACGCCTCACTCCCACCATATGTTCCAACATAGACATTCCACGCTCAAGGATTGATATGCCACAGTCAAGGACTCCCACCATGTCACCCAATCATCTATCCAAAACATCTGCAAGATGATGGTGAGCATTTGCAAATGCCTAGAAGTTCTCAGTTAATGAGCAGACAGCAGCCCTCTGAAGCCTCAGACCGTCTCTGTTGTGCCATTCAGCACATGCCTGTGCCTCCATTACAGTCTGAATCATGCGTCTGGTGACTCCAGCTGATGTGCTTGGTCTCGCAGGGACATGTTGGCTAGTGGTCCTCCTACAACCAGCGCTGGGCACATGCCTGTGTGGGACATCACCAGTCTGTTGACTGGGATCATGGTGTGCAGGCACACCTTCCATAGTCACCACACTTCCCTGTTCCCCCCTCCAACTGTCCTTCCTCTATGGCCGGTGGTGATGGGGTATGTGCAGGCAGGGGAACTGTGTGGGAGGATGTGGGGGAGACAGGTGGAATGACAACCCATGGCACAGATTCAGTCCCTGACAACCCTGCCTGTGCCTCAATCATACTATCATTATCACTGCTAGAGTCTGTGGGGACACTAACATCAGGTGGATTGCAGGAGGGCAGCGCACCTACATCAACACCTGTGAGGGGAAGACAAGAACTGTACATTACAAGTTATACCAGACACACACAGATACACAGGCAGAGACACACACAGACACACAGAAAGACACACACAGACAGACACACACACACAGACACACGCAGACAGACATACACACACACAGACACACAGACAGACAGGCACACAGACAGACAGAGACACAGGCAGACAAACAGACAGGGACACACACTGACAGACAGAGACACACACAGACAGACAGACAGACAGACAGAGACACACAAACAGACACACACAGATACACACAGACATACACGCTGCATGCAGGTGATATGGCAGATGGCATTCAGCTTAGACAATTATAGTTTCAGCCTAGGCAGTTATACTGGTATTTACACATGCCTGAGTTGCACACAACAGCATGCATGGGGTATAGCAGACGACATACACCTTATATAATTATAGTGGTGGTCAGCATACATACCTGTATTGCACCATTTGTGTTAGTAGCCTATGCCCCATATCTGCAACACAATGCATGCGCTTTGCACCATTGCACTGCACTGCCATGGTGTGTGCAACATATACCACATGTTAACAGACCATCGCTGACCTTTGTACATCTGCCACTGATGCTTTGTGTTGGCCACTGCCCCTATGTGTGAGGACATGAGCAGTAGGGTATGTCGACTGCATACTATGTTTGCCTGAGCCCTAGCTTGCATATCTCCCCCAAAGCAGTGCATGTCTGTTCAACATTATTCCACCTACCCCTGAGCTGAGTGTAGAAATTGTGCATGTGGCTGTACACACATGTTTGACATGGCTGTCCCTACTTTGCAATGGTGCCACATACCAGCACAGGTTTACAGTACACTGGCCTGCTGTGTGGCATATGACCTTGCCAATCACATGTCTGCTGATGTGTTGAATGACTTGCACACATGTGTAACACAATGGTGTCCTTTCCAATCTACATAACGGTAATGGTGTCCCAATGCAGGGACGTGTTACACTAACATGAGCCTTCAGCCGATGCAATGTTGCCTGTCCACCCTACAAATATGCAGGGACATACTGCACATTGAGCTGATGTGCATTGCCACTGCAGGGCATCATGTGGCTTCACAATTGCTATACAGTGTGAGCTACTGACACAGTTCATAGCCATGACTATGTTCACATACAATACATATTTAATGTGGAATGTGACCCACGTCACCAACGTGTATGCACAATAAACCCTAATGTGGAATGTGTGACACAGGTCACAGAAGGGTATATGGATGACACCCCTGCACATCTGCAACCATATTACTGATACCTGGCAACTATGCCCACACATGGCTAACGTACAAGTACTCTATGCCCCACATGCCATCTGTGTACCTCACACACATGAGGAGCAAGCATGACAGTGATGTCTGACACCAGCAAGGTGAATGCACTGTATCTGTGGCTTGATGTGGATGTATGTGTATGTTGTGCAACACATGTATGTATTTGAATACTGTATAGGTGAATGCTTCCATGTCGTGACACACTCCAGATGTTCAAGACATGTTATGTGGTGGTTTCATGTTATGCCTACACAAGCTGTGCACAGGCCTGTATGATTTTTAGTGTTTCACATCTGCAATATCACAATTACACAAAGGCCATAGTTGTATTGTGTCGAGCCAATGTACAACAGGGTGTACACACATGTACATCCCTTCTACTGTGTGTTTTGCTTCATGTCTCTGGCCATCCTCCATGGCCATGTGTACACATGTTCAGTCCAATGGTTGTGATGGCCATCTTATTTCACATGTCAGTGTTATCCCATATGACATACACCCATAGATGTCATATGCTCCACTGAGGACAGGGTTATGCAGAAAAAGGGTGGTATGTATGGGATGTGAGACATGTTTTGCAGGATAGTTGAGCAGTTTTGCAGTCAGCCCACTACATATCATGGATATGTCTGATAGCACATGACATTGTGTGACATTCATAGCAAGGGTATACACCACAAGGGTGTATCCTGTGAGCCGGGCATACTCCAGTTCCAACACATTTAGTGTGTGTTCACACATATGCTCTCTGTACAGTACTGTTCGTATTCCCAACATGTGAAATGCTGCTATGTAGTACCTGTCCCTACAGTGGAACACACCTCCACCATTGTATTCACTGTTGTCCACACATCTGGCAATAACAGTTTGGAAGGTTTAGTGTAGGTGTTTCATATAGTCTACAATTGTTTCACATAGGTAAACAGTGTGATGCATTGCAGATATGGCCAGTGTCCATTACCAGGACCACCATACATTATGTGTACCTGTGTTATGGCAGATAGCTTGAAATTTATATGTTCCATGCATTATCAAGCCTGTTAAATAATAGCAATCTCACCTGACACAGGCTGCTGTCGCTGCAAAATGCCAGAGGTACATAAACAGGAGTGTCACAGCAGTAAGATCATTATCCACACCTGTGTGATAGCTACAGGGTGCAATGTCTATGTTAGCACATAAGCCAGTACAATACACTATACTATAGAGTATGCAGATTTGTGCATACATAGAGTAGCAGACTATAGTATGTGGCATGTGTGCATACATGCCTTGCATATGATGTTACATTACATATTGTACAGTAACACATGTAACTATGTGCTATATGGTTGTGTTTTATGTGCAGTAGTGACTTACCAGGCAACTCCAGGCTCGGTGGTTGAGAGACACCCACCTTCACAATACCAGCAAACACTTGTGGAAGGAGGTCTTCAGGTGTCCCCAGGTTGGCCAGTAGCTCCTCGGTCTTTGTGAGTGGGGGCTGGGTGAGTGGCCCCCCCACCTGTTGCACCTTGTTCCCTGGCGATTGCATTAGCACGCTGTTTCGCCTGTCTTATCAGGTCAGTGCAGTGTCGGTGCACCTGCTGATAGGTGCGATTGTGACCGCCAACATCATTTACCCTCCTGCAGAGTTCCTCCCACGGGGCTTCCCACTGCTGTGCATCCTGTGGCACATGGCTGAAGAGCATTGTGCAGTTGTGGAGGAGGTACGGGATGAGGACCTCATCCTCCAAGCAGCTGTATGGTGGCAGTCTGCCACGTGGCATACCTGGAAGATATAACAATGGAGACAGGTCACAGTAACTCACAGAGAAGTACAGCGGTACAGCTGAACATACATGTGTATCACATTTATTAAGATTACAAATAAGTCTTTGTAGATCTACATGACACTAACACCACTGACATGTATAAGTAACACACATTTGACACCTACTGGTGATGTGATGTTATTGCCATATATGTGTGTGTCATGTGATGACATTGCTCATAATCCATGTGGATGTTGTCTTGACATAGGCATGTCTGTTTGCCTGTAGTGGTGTCTTTACCTATCAGCACATTCCTGGATGTGTTAACATTAATGCAATCGACCTTAATGCTATGTAAATGACACATATATAGTCATACATAGCCATTACGGACATGACCTGTGACCCTGCAGACTTGCAAGCATGTATGTGTTTTGCCATATACATCTACATGGCACTGTACAGCTGTGTAGTATCTTGCCATATATTGCCTGTGTTGCACATGTGTAACACATGGCACAATAGCTAGCCTGATGGTATTTGCAGGGTTGGATATCAACTATGGCATGTATGGTCACAGTGATCTAGTAGGCTATATGCCTGGGCCATTTATGAGCCTAGGCAGACAGGTTACCTAGCTGTAGGCAACAGACAGGTAAGTTTCAGTGGCCAGTTCAAGCAGTGCCACAGAACCGATACACATGGTTACTGATATATTTGGCATGCGGTCATCACACCATGTCACAGAGAGGGGCGATGTGCAGCTTCACTGGACAGGGATGCATAGTATGGCAAGAGTATGTTAAGTGTATGGAACAGAGATCTGTCAGGCATATTGTGATCCTTGTACTAGAAAGGTGGATGTCCATGATGTATGTGTTTATTTGGGATCACGATGTGTTAAGTGTAGCATGTCCAACACCTCTGGGTTGGACATGGCTTTATTCAGGGTAGGCTGCATGCTACATAGTGCAACTAGGGACTGTGAAGGGCAGTGTAGGCCATCTACACATGGGCAATAACTCTGAAAGTAAATATGTGATCCATTATGGGTCACATGGGTGTTGAGTATGACTGAGAAGTTATCTCTGTATTCCTGGATGGCACCCTGTCGTGATTAGGGGTGCCACATACGACTACCTATCTTTTTTGGTGATGTAACTATCAAAGGGAAGTACTGTCCAGCTGCATCTCATGCACACAGTTGCCATTATGTTGACCACTGCCTAGGTGGTAGTTAATGGGTACAGGGTTTGTAACATAGGGGATGGCAATGCAATACTTAGCTGTCAGATTGTGGCCATACATCACACACCACACATCTGACACACTAAGGTCCTTCTGTATGTTGAACGCAGCACACAATGAGTCCACTATTGCTCCTAGTTCATAGTCATTTGCAGACATCAGTAGGCTGATGCCTTCTGTATTAGTCTATGTTGTATAGATAACAAAGAGGGGGAGTACCAGGAATGACCCCTGTATTACTGTGGCTGGCACTGGTTTGATGTCCGTGTATTCATCAGACACCTTCTGTAGTGTGGGTTCTGCCAGTAGTCCAGTTGCCAACCACTCCTGTGACATAGGAATATACACCTAGTTTACTGAGTGTAGCTGGAACACAGTATGCGTGATGGTGTCCTACGACCTGGCAAGGTCATGATATGCAGTGTGAATCAACCCTACTGTCATCTACATCTGTACTGAGTACATCAATTACATTGATCACGGTACATGGCCGTACAGACCAGACTCAGCAGGGTAGTTGTGCACTATGTCCCATTATCAATGGTGTCTCCCTCTTTGTGGGGTGTGATAACTGTTGCTGTGCACCATTCATTGTACACAGCCTGACATGGAACTATGATTGAACATGATGTGTATGTGGATAGCTGAATGTTCTTACATTTGTGTAGGATACACGCTGGGATGTTGACAGGTCCCATGAAAGCTGTATGTATGGCATTAGAGAGTGCAGCTTGTACCTGCATAGTCGTTAGTACAGGGGCCCTGTAGTGTACATGGATATAATACTACATGTAACTGTTGGGGTGGGGAGGAGGTGGGAGTGGGTTTATGTTCTCCAAGACACTATCTGGATGAACCGGTGCTATTTCTGTAGGTGCAGTACTTCCCATGCCATAGTGCTGTGCAGCACAGCAGGTCTTGTCATTGCCATTACGATTAATGACACAGCTATAGAATGCTCTGTGCTTGGCCTCATAATATGTGGCTGATTGGTTTCACAGTAGTTTTGTATGGTTTTATGTGGTGTATCTGCATCTTACTGAGGCTGACCAGGGATTACCTACACTCATGTGTGTTCACTCTTGCAACAGTTACTAACTTCTGTGGTACAGTTTAAAGCATGGTACCACCAGTTTGCCTACTTGTTTGTGTTGGGTTGACTCCTGGTTCTGTTTCAATAGCACAATCACTGCACATATGTGACTGCTTAATGTTCATTTGTGTAGTATCCAGCATTTTCACATGCATTGTCCATCTGCATGGGTGTCATGGCACTCACCACTCTGCTCTTAGGAAACATAACATTGGCATTGGAGACTAACTATGTGTAGCATACTGTTAGCCCTGTTTGTATGATTACTGTGATCCAGGTCAATGGGGTCGATGGAATCCAACATGCATTGAGCACAGGTGTTGGTACATGAGGAGTTTTCCAGTTCATAATGGAATAGTTGAGAGTAGCCATTATTATGGTTCTATCTCAGACCTAATCTTCCCCATTACAGCACATTATGACAGTTGGGAAGTCCGCGGCCTGGTGGGTGATCTGTCTGAAGGTGCATTTTGAATTCCGCTGTGGCACAAAGGTAGTTGCTCAGCATAATGCATCTGATGTTATGCAAGTGCAATTAGCGTGAGGGTATACATATCCTTCAGGAATATGGACACACCTGCGGCCCGTGTGTTCCAATAAAGGATAATGGGCAAAAGGTGAGGTATGTGTTATAACATAGTCATGCAGGTGTGCTCTCCGGAGCATTGAAAGATGTCTCAGCCACTGCACAGATATGTTCTCCATGTTAGGGATTGACATATGTGTGTCAGTATAGTGTTTCTGACATGTATCATTGTGTATTTATTGCTTGGCTGTCCCTGTAACAGCAGTGGACCCTCACCTGAACCATGCATGATGAAGGCACTATAGGGGAAGCATGAGCCCTAGGCTGTATCCAGATTCCGAGGGGTGACAGGTGCAGGCCCTGTCTGGCAAAACATCATGGTCTGTCAACCATGTTATCCCAATACGACAGATACTGGATACCCTGCAACATGCACCACTACACTAGACAATTGTGGAAAACAATCCTTTTATCCCTGTACTGCAGTATCATTCTGGCCAATGGCAGAATGCTACCCAGGCCTTGGGACATACCTGCATGGGCTACAAGACCTGACAGTTCCTATGTGTTTCCATGCAGTCCAGGCTACTGGATCACAGGTCCTGCACAACAACATGGAATATGCCAGAGCCATGTGTATAGTTCAAAAGGTGGTCTGAGTGTATGAGTATGTGGCTAATCATGGCAGACAGGCAGCTGACAGTATGTATTCCCTCGTATAGGTCAGTGTGTAACATAGTGCTAGAGTTTGCATTCACAAATGAGTACTGTTGGGCATGTTTCCAGTCATGTGTTCAGAGGTGTGGCACAATTATGCAAACAATGTCACACAGTTTGTGTATTTCGGTGTCTGTCTCTTCCTGCTTGGGGGGGTCACTTGTTTGGCCAGATACTTAGATGCGTCTGTGAATGTGTGTGATTTTCAGTAGTGTGTGTGGGTGTCCTTACTGTGTTCTGGTAAGGGTATGTGTTGGTTGTGTTGATGAGCTGCATGTGTTAACCTACACCTCATGACTGTCCAGTCCAGTCATGGCTGTAGACTGGCCTGCTTTCCAGCATACCCCTGTAGCTGCATCCCAGACAATGTGTGGGGCATGGTGTTAGGTGGGTTTGGCAGTGTAAATGGCATAGAGATTACATTCCCCAGGATGGCCACATACACAAAGCTGACATTAGGAAACACCAGTAGCTGACTAGTAGACATGCCTGTATGAGCATTCAGTACTACAAGTACCAAGTACTGTATTTAGTTTATGTATTGCCTATGAAGATGTTTTAGACGGTGATGCTCACATGTAAATATTTGTGTTATGGACATGACAACACTGGCTATTACAGAAAAATTGTAGCTACCTTTAGCAGCAATCCTCCTCTGAGGAGCACATCACATCCTGTTAGTTGATTACAGATGATGCAAGTGTCTACAGGTCTGTTTCTTTCTTTGGGTCACTCACATATCCACCAGGACCATGAGCTCTGCTGGGCACAGACACCCACTCCCCAAGCAGAGTCATGTATCAATAGACTCTGATGCCACCATCAGCATGATCAGGATATAATCAGATAGTGTGAGCCATCACCTATGATGTGGCTGTTACACATGGGCAGCTGTCTCCTACATCTTACACTCCTACTGCAGATGTTACACTGGAGTTAAAGATGATATGCAAACTGTTTCATTACCAGTGCTGTGCACTACCTTACATACAGTATGTGCAGGTGGCTGGTAGGTTGGCAATGAGAAGTTGGGCTACACAAACCTGGTAGTTCAACCAGTGTGTCTGTACTCTCAATATCCACTCTATGTAGGTGTGCACATAGCCATCTGGCCCAGCCCTGTAACAAAGGTTACTACACATTTGCATAACATGTACACATGCACAGCTGTTATTGCTTTCAAACGATAGTAGAGAGGTGGATATTACATGTGTTATGTGCATGGATAGTTACCTGGCTATTCCAATTATCTTTGCTATCATGCTGCTAACCTGTCAGATGAATACTAATGCTATGTATCCTGTCATTGAGTATTGTAATTGCCAATAGATATAACTACTGTTTGCATAACATAACAGAACCGCTATGTAGAATAGAATACAGATCTGCCTAGAATACTGTACATTACACAGTTATTGGCACAATATTCCACAATGCACACCATATTTGCACGGTAAGCCCACCTTTAACATGTTCGTCTTATTTATACACCCATACATATGTCGACTGTTACAATATATCGACATATACTATCCCCTGTTGTAGCACATACTTGTTGGACCAGTCCTGACACTGGCAGTGGCTGGAAGCGAATTAGTGGGTTCCAAGCCCATATCATCCCTTGTGGTGTTTGTGGAGTGTGTCGTGTGACCTACAGCAGTACACACATAGAATACTACAAGCATTACAACTGCTCAACAATACATCACTGCAAGATAGTTATTTCCACTATATGCATTGATTACACTGCAATTCTTACTGTACAGATACTACATACACAGACATACTACATGTTATACATACCATCTTAGTAATTGGAGGTGTTATTAACTAGTGTAATACTCATTTTCGGTTCATCTTTCAGTGTTTTGTACTGTCCTACAGGTAGATACAGATAGTTTGAATGTATGACAAGGCAACTTTTTATAGTTACAGATCAGTAACATGTGCTATCCCGATGGTCAATTGGTGTTCCTAAGTAGCTAATTACATGCACATCAGCTGCACTGCTACTGCCTTAGCCAATACTATGGCTGCAGTGGAGTATAATTAAGTAATCCACTTTGGTGTTGTCCCTTTGCCTTACTTGTAAGGAAGACAGCGTGGACGTTTTGTATGGAATCTCTTATAACAGCTGTATGGAGACTAACAGTAATATATTGTGTGTAATGCCTAGAGGAGTTGGTCTTAATGTGAGTACTGCTGTTATATTTCTGAACATTGCTACTTGTGCAGGGTCTGTCTGTACCTAATACTTCTGCATATGTGTCAGTCTGGCCAGGTTTTTTGACCAGCTCAAGGCTGCATAGTTATACATATAATATTAGGAGGTTTACAGTGTGCTTACCAGACATATTTAGTTTGGTGTTACTGTGTATCATACTGTGCTAATAATCAGTACTCAGTAAAACTTCCTGGTGTACGAACCTTTCAACCATCTGAAACGGGATTAGTTCATACAAACCCGGTTATATCAGCAGCTGTTCAATTGTATAACGGCAACGATTTCACATAGGGCTATGTTAGTATGTCTGTGTCCAGGTATGTTAAGGTTTTAGCAGATGTTGTACAGTAGTTGCATTATTGGTTATGGTATGACAGTATGTATTGATGTAATTATTTCGGTTGTGGGGTAGATGTTGGTGGGTGTACATAGCACATGCAGGTGTGTAGGAACCCCTTTTATACAACGTCTATATGTGTGTGGGTGTTCTTTTCCTATGTGAACACCTATCCCTTAGTGGACTAATACTATGGTAATTGCAGGCTGATTCATTAAGGCACTATTAAATACTTCCTGTATAGCATGCAGGTACTGTTAGTCCTTGAATCTTTTTGTCAATACATCGGAATGTAATAAAGATTTGCAGAATGAAAGCTGTCTGTGTAATTCTGTTATGGATATTTGCAGTCAGTGCAGTTGTGTTGGTGACTGTGTTCATAGAACATATTTGTAATAGTGTATTGGCATATACTCTACATATGTTATGTTCATATTGTTTGGGGGGGGGCGCGGAATCTGTGATTGCAATGGTCCATGTTATACTTAGATATGACCACTTCGGATGCTGTCTACAGACATGTATGTATGTGTGTGTATATATATATATATATATATATATATATATATATATATATATATATATATATATATACATATATATATATATATATATATATGTATATATATATATATGTAAAGACATATATATATATATATATATATATATATAAATATATATATATATATATATGTGTGTGTGTGTGTGTGTATATGTATATAGATATATACATTATTGCATACATTTATCTGTACCTCCATAGATGTGTGGATGTCTTTAACCTATCTATATATCTACATATATATATGTAGACCTGTATATATATCAACATGTCTATGTATCTCTCTCTCTCTCTATATATATATATATAAGATGGCAGGTTGTCCTATTTCTACACATTCCTCCCTTTTCTGTTTTAACCTGTCTGCACACACAACTGGGGTAGGTACATCCCAGGTAGCTTAGTGTAAAGGAACTCTGAGAATGGAGTACAAGGTTGCTGGTTCTACTCCTGGAAGGTGTTACTATTTTACCTCTCAGAGTAGGCACTGGTCGGGAAAGTGTGAATAATGCACATTTACGCAGTTGTGAGGAGGTTTGCCCGTGGTCTGCGTGACGTTAAACAAAGGTCAAACGTGTAAAGCACTTCTCCCTTTACCATGTTGCAGCGCTACTTACCATTGCACAAACACATGGAAACCCGCTTACAACTGCTTAAGAGTGCTTTAATCCATCTGCATCTAAAAGCCTTACTCTGGCCCTCAAAATAACCTACCAGCCCTTGAACCTGGGACAGTAAACACCACAGTCACTGACCTTACCACTAAGGCATCTGAAATATGCACAAATGCTATGGTGTTTAGAATATACATTGTACTACAGACATTCCTCACTACTGAAAACAAATGTGACAATCAGTTGGTGTACATATGTCTGATACATGTTAATGTTCATATGTTTGTGAAAGTAGGTTTTGCAATGTGACATGACAGGGTGTATTATGAATGATTAAGGTTCTTGCTTTGTGTCCTTTTTATATTGTCCCCATACTCCATGTATGCCCCTCCAGTTCACTTATTGGACATCCAACCCAGGCCCTCCTTGATGCATGATTGCATTACCCATCATTCCTCCCCCACCCCAATCTTCACATACACAAAAAACACCCCTTCTATTGTGAATTAGGTTAATATTAATTGTTATAATACCAGAACTGCATGTGTTTTGTGTACACTCTAATTCCTTTGGAGTGCTTCTGTGTCACGAAGTGTGTTCATAGATGCTTATATATATGGCTATTGATGTAACTGTATAATGTATATATATATATATATATATATATATATATATATATACATATATATATATATATATATATATATATATATATATATATATATATATATATATATATATATATATATATATATATATATATATATATATATATATACATATATATATACATATTTTGTATTAGTTTCTAACAGTAATACATCTGTAGACTGGAATGTGTTGGTTCACAAACTACAGTACATTACAATGTACTGTACATATGTACACAAAGCCACTGTCCCATTTGTGATCATTACAGTGGAATGCATATGGTATAAGGTGTAGTCTCAGGACCATAAAACATGTGTACACCTTGGATGGCTTAGTGGTACATCCCATGACTATAGTGTGCATGGTCTAGGGTTCGACACCTGCGATGATTTACAAATGCTTTTTACTGCAGAATAAGGCTCATTTAAGCAGTTGTAAGCATGTTTAAAAGTGCTTGTTTGACATTATAGCAGTGGTTAAACACAGTTAAACAAACATTGTAATGTATAACCTGTGCACGCAAACACGGCCACATCCGCTAACTACTCCGGATATATACCTGTCAGTGACGTAACATCTCACTATGTGCTGACATGACATTACATTCTCTGTTGACTGTACTCTCCTGCACACATGGGTTTATATGGGTGATTTGAATGTTTATTATACAGACAATTACTACATATATATGCAAGCTGTGGTTAAGGTATACATTTGCACATGATAAACATCCCTGCCTTTATCAGGATTGTAACCTCAATGCACAGATACTATGCGGATGCTGTAACATTACACTTTTGACATTAACATTGCTTCCGACTATTTCCTATTTAGATGATTTCTATGTGTAAGCAAGGCTAAGCAAAGGGCAGGAGCCCCCAAACTCACTGAGCTTCACATACTCTTGACATAACAACATATAACAAATGTACTGTGAGACAATACATTACATTCCTATCTACATTAGGAATAGCTCCTCACTGACACACTTCAGGGGAAACCTTGTTGTGTGAATGGGCAACAGACTATACACCCCTGGGATCATGTGTCCCAGAACCATAAAGCTAGGGGGTGGGGGGGCTGTCCAGTTTGATAGCTGCAAGATCTGTTGGGGGAATTGAAAGGTGTTGAATTGCCACATCAATGTGCCCTCTTTAGAGCACTAAGTGCCCCTATCACCCTCCACAACCGCAGACATCAACAGCTTCCAGCAACTTTGCCTGGAATTGCTTCATTGGCTATGCTTGACAGAGGCTCAGTTACTTCATCAATGGTGCAGGGAAGGCCAACACACTGTTGCTATGCTTCTAATTGCCCTTGGGAAGATAGATAGTAAGCTATCTGTGAACCTCTAACGTGCAGGCCATCACAGCCATAATATCTGAATAAACAGACCTTCAGATCACAATATACAGCGTGAACTCACCATGCAATCAGGAAACAGTTGAGTACAGCAAGAACATACAGAACACTGATACTTAGTCACTCCAAAAGCCTATCCTGGAAGCTAGAAGACTTGTATAAGTTTAAGGCTTTCTATTGCTTACCACTAGGTCACCTACAGGGGAGATGAAAAACAAGCACAGATGGGGAACATGCATGCAATGATACCATACAGGCCTATGTGTCAGCCTAACGTTTTGCAATACTGGGCAAGGCTATTGGTGCCCCCATGGTGCCTTATTTAGGAGAGTCTCAAAGGTGAATACCAGCTCCATAAACAGCACAATAGCAGATTCAATGAGGTTTATGCTACTTAACACCAGGGGTTGTGATCACAACATGCATGCACTCACAGCACTCCTCAGGATGGACAACATCAACATCTGTGCATTAACTAAAACCTGTCTTAAGGTTCCTGAGAGCACACCAGCACTACCAGACTACAGCCCATACCACACATTTCAGCCACAGAACATGGACTGACAGACATGGAGGGGCTGTATCCATATTCATTAGGGATACCTACACCTCCAGGTTAGTGGGGCAGCATGATACCTCTGTGATCATCCATGTGCTGTTAACATCAGCCACAATTGCAATTGTGAATGTGGCCTGCTACGGATCACCCTTCATGACCTAGGAACTCCACTCCACCTTCCTGGAGACAGTGGAGAACAAGACAGTCCTAACACACACCCTGGCATTGGTTGATGTCAACTACCATACCATTAACTGGGAAACGTACTCTGGTATTCACTTCCAGGACTAGCGCTTCCTGGAATGTATCACCTCATATGCCCTGTATCAGGTGGTAACCTCCCTAACGTGGGGTGGAAACTACTAGATGTTGTCATCACCAACATGGACAACAGGTGCACCACAGTGGAGGTTAACCGGTCACTGGTTAGATCTGACCATGAACTGTTTCCACGCCCTAGCATCTCCCCCACTCATGGATACCACAGTGTATACCTTTCCTACAGCTACATTTACACTACTAGTGACAGAGGTGGGGGGTTTCACAGCCCCCACGCTAAGGGGAAACACTGTTCAAGATACAGACAGATTTACAAATGCAGTCTGTAAGCACCTACACAGATGTATGGATCGTGCCATCGCTGGTAAACCAAGAATCACTCCTCCTAGACAAGGACACAGGTCTGGTGGACCTCTGCAATAAACAGGCTATACTACAGATGTAGGACAGTTTTCCAGACACACAACAAATCCCACGAAGGGCAGATATCCATGACCATTATTAGTATGATACGTAGGTCCCTCATGACATCATTCAAGCCTAACATCAGCAGGAGAATATGCAAGGATTCAAAAGATAACCACAAAGCCTTCTTTGGCTATGTCAAGGATCTACGTGGTGACACACAGATTTGCACTGTGCCAGTGAAATATGGCACAAAATATGCTGACCCTACCGATATCGCCAACATCCTTGCAGATACATTCAGTGCATACTTCACCCCCTAAAGAACCCATGACACTACCCGAAAGGTACAGTATCCCAACCATCAGAGACACACAGGTGGAAATGGCCCTCTCTAACAGCAGAACACAGCATCAAAGGAGGAAGATGTTGACCCAGACTGCATCTTGCAAACTGTACAAGACAACCTGCTCCCAGCTAATTAAGCATTCCTAGCTCAGCCTCTCCACAGGCTACATGCCCATACAATGGCGAGTGGCAACGATTATTCCACTCCATCATGGAGAAATCACAACTGACCATGGTAACTACCACCCCATAAGCCTGATTAGCCTGGTCTGCAACGATATGGTTCTAATCCTCATGGCACTCATTAACATTGACATTGGTAACCTTCAAACACGTGACCCAACCAAGGCAGCTTGGTTGAGTGCAGTTCATGCCTACTGAACCTGTTTGACGTCTTACATACAGTCACCAAGATGTTAGATGATAGGGGAGGTGGTTCCCACATACTACCTGGACCTCACCAAGGCTTTTGAAACCATGTCCCACTCAGGTATTATTGATACACACATCAGGCTGTACATTCACCCATACATCACAGGTTGGGTTGCCAACAGGCTTACACACAGAACCCACATGGTACGACTAGAGGTCTCCAGGTCCAACTCTTGAACAGTCATGACTGGTGTTCCACAGGACTCAGTCCTGGGAGCCCTACTGTTTGGCATATACATCTCAGATGTACAGGCAAACACAGCTGGACTACGGCAGACCATGTTTGGCAATGACTGCAAACTGGGAGCCATGATTGATAGTCCAGCTGACACGGACATCCCTCAGGGGGGCCTCACAGAGAACATCATAGGGTGCCAATGACATGGCCTCCAGCCAAGTGCCACTAACTGCATGGTCATTCCATTGTGGAATAGGCACCGACATATTAACACATGAGTGGCAGCTACTTTAATACAGATGAGGTAATGGGGTTTCTGGGGACTAAGGTAGATAGTGATCTCCCCTGTGACAATCATATCTCCACAGTAGTTAGGACATCCTTCAATGTAGGCCATCTGACTACAAAAGGAAGACATACTGAGGTTACAGTGCCCCTTTACTCATCACTCATCACTCCCATCATAGGGTATAATAACCCATGTGGGATGTACCTCAGAGGACATGTCCAAAAGCTGGGGGGTCCACGAATGTACCTCACCAAGGGGAATACTGGCCTCCAACATATGGCCTATGCAGCTGGACTGAATAAACTCCTGCTTTACTCAGTGGCATCTGGTTTACCCAGAGATGATCTCCACTGACCAACACAGCCATGTTGAACTCAGGCTTGATGGATATGCTCCACTTTTGGGAATCCATGTCACAGTGAGCCACACACTATAGTGAGCTGACCTTGCAACAACAATAACCGGGAGATGCTGGAGGGAGAGCTTCCTGTCATAGACACTTCCCATACTTTGGAACAACATCCCTAACTACATTACACAGAGCACCTCACTAACACTCTGCAAGAGAAACCTTGAAGGGTGGATGGGGAACAGTAGATGCACCCCAGGGATCCCGCCATTGGCTCTGCTCCACAGAGGGATGGTTAATGAATCAATGGGGTGGCAAAAGCTGAAACATTTTGGCTGACCTTATGAATGGCCTCTGGCAGTTGGCCAAGTACCTACCTATGAATCTATACATACAGTATCTGCATATGCTGATAGCTTAATTTACTGTTCAGGTGTTGACTTACCCTGTGCCAATGGCTGTTGTGTGTGCAATAGTTGAGGGCTGCATATGTTGGATGCACACAGTAGACTGCCTATACATGACATTTACAGGTAGTCTTGTGTGTGTGCCATCCATTTTTATTGTGTGTGCAGGTGGAGAAAGGTGTCAGTCCCTAGGTGCCTACACTGTCAGTGTGTGTGCTATATGTTCCCTCTTTGCCAAGGCATGGGCATACTGGGCACACCTCTGTCTGCCTACTGGAGCTGGCTCAGGGTGTTCATGGTCTGAGTACCTCTGCACCTGTGGGACCCTTGGCAATGGTGGTGGGCTGTGAGGGCCTTCACCATTCTGTCCCTGCTGCAGCTGTTTCCGCAGGATCATATTGTGTAGCATGGCACACACTATGAAGATGTGGACACACGTGCCTGGAGAGTACTGCAAGGCTCCACCAGATATGTCCAAGCAACGGAACCGTGATTTCAGCATCCCAAATACACACTCTGTGATGATTCTGGTTTGTGCGTGTGCCTCATTATGGCATTACTGCATGGGTGTGTGTGCTTTTCTGATGGGAGTCATCATCCACGGTTCCAGTGCATAGCTGACATCCTCCACCAGGTGGCCATTTGGGATGTCCCCCATGGCAAATAACAGATACAGCTGTGAGGCATGCCAGATGTGGGAGTTGTGATAGCTTCCAGGGCTGCCAGCACGCACATCCATGATAATGCCCTGGTCATTGCACATAACCTGGCAGTTGATAGAGGGGTATCCCTTGCGGTTTATATAGCTCCTTCCTTGCTCACCGGGTGGTGACTTGATGTGTATATGCATGCAGTCTATTGCACCCAGTACCTCCGGGTATTCTGCAACACAGTGGAAGAGATGCATATTGCTGGCCAACACCTCCTGCGTTTGGGGAAGTATATGTGCTCATTGGCATGTGGTAACATGGCATCCAGGAACTGGTGTAGTACCCTGGATGCTGATGCCTGTGAGATACCCATGATATCCCCAGTTGGTCTTTGAAAGGTACCTGTAGTTAGTATTCGCAGGCTTACACATACCTTTGCATCAACTGGGATGGGTTCCCCTCTGTTTGTTCTGGCTCTGAGGTGTGGCAGGCACAGCTCCACAAATTGCTGTAAGGTGTCCATGTCCACCTTGTAACGCTCTACTATATCCAGATCATGTAGCTCCTGGGATGTTAGCCTGGGTCTGAACACTCTCCTCCTCCTCTGGTGCCTGCGGTGGTCGTGTGCATCATCCTCCACACCACCTTCAGTCTCCAACACATGCTGGTGGATCAAAGCTATGGCAGCCCCTAACATGTACATAATAAAAGTTCCTCATCTGTATACACCACTGGTGCAGAGTGTACAGGAATACACAAGTGTGTGTGAGGTGCTTTCACACTTTATAGTATTGAGCTATGGATGCTGCTGATGCAAGTGGGTGTGTATGAACTATTCCAGCTGCTGCATGTGTTAATTATGGGTTTTGCAATTAGTATTGCAAGTGTGGGGCCTTTTGCTGTGGAGATCTACTTGCCTGCCTTGATTAATCTGTTGCCCTTTAATTCACTTTTAGACCTGGATCCCCTCCCATTATCAGGCATGCATCCACCTGCCGTCTTTCTTGTTCTGCACTTTCCCTACCCAGTCATGGCGAAATGTGCCTTGTAGCTGATATACTGCATATCACCTTGGTTCTGCTTTGACACTTTGCTGTTTTCTTTGCAGTATAGCCTCTCCTCTTTCCTGTTCTGCAGGTAGCTGCTTGCAGCCTTGTTAGCTGTTGTCAATGGCCCACTGTAGGCTCCTAGGTGTTAAGTAGTCATTTGTACTCAAATTTCACTGCTGCAGCATTTCCTTATTTCTTTCCTATATCCTTCCTGTTTCGGCTGCAGTGCGCGAGGCACATACCCATTTACCGGGTTTATGAGTGTTTTCATCTCCGTTCACATGCATACTCAGTTACCTTGTGTACTCTCAGCTAAGCATAGCTATGAGTGATTCAAAACATTCCTATCCTGCAGCTTGCCTAGCTAGGGGCAGACAGGTTTAACAATGCTCCAATATGCTTGCAGCAATGGCGACATATCCCTCTCTTGATGTCATCTTTATCTCAAGGGCTCACCTCAGTGTTATAATGCTACACTGTGAGGTTCATCCTTACACCAGCGGGGAGTCTGCAATTCACTATTACTCCTCTCATGTGCATGGCATTGCCTACTAATTCCTAGCTACTGCGTATAACACTGTCACTGCCCCTTAGCAACCCTTGCGCCATGAGTATGGTGTGGCCTGCCTGCCATTGACTATTATGGGGAAATCATGATATGTGTTTTATTGCGGTTTTATTCCATATTTTTAAATATTCCTTTTGATCCCCTTTGCGCACCGCTGCCCTGCGCTTCCATGTTGCGATAGTGAGACTATATATATTAAATGTTAATTTTATATTTTGTACATGTTTTATTATGCCAGTGTCTATATATATTTAGCCATTGGCATATATTAACATTATAATACATGTGTTTGGTTGGCTTCCATGGCTCCGATTTTATGTTTGCAAAAATGTAAACCGTTTTCTATGGTTTACATTTCTGCATGCTTACACTATGCCTGCACCACTTCCCGAATCACTACATACCTTCATTTGCATGCTACACTGCTGCACATGGGGTAATTAGCATACATGGCTCAGGAGTTGTGCTGGTGTAGCTTATGCAGGTAGTGCACGTGGAAACAGCTCCTACCTGAATTGCTCGGCGGCCATATTTGGTGTTAGAACACCGATGCTATGCCTGCACCTGGAGCAAGCTTCATGAATCCTGGGGTTTATCTAGCTCATGCAAAAAATCTCCTTTTCCAACTCCTTGTTTTTTTCACTATTTTTTTCTTCAAACATTTGCTGTACACATTGTACTATGCTAATCATATTTTTTTACTGAGTTCTTTCTATTTCTCCTTTCACGTTTTTTATTTCTCTCATTACACTACCATCTTCCTTTATTAATCTGCTAAAGTAACTTGATACTTCTTTTTTCCTTGTAAAATTATATTTGCTTAAACAACAATTATTGTATTTTTTCTTGATTTCTTTCATATACTTATTTTTCTTTGTCAAAGTACTTTCTATCATTATGTTCTAAATCTTCCAATGTATCGTTATATATTCTTTTATATTTTTCTTTCTCTACTTTTCTCACATCTTATTGCCACTCTAAAAACATTTTTGTTTATATTTTTTCTTAAATATCATCCACAATTCAGACCAATTTTATAAACTGTTCTCATAGTAATGTGATATTTCCATAAGTATTACTAATCTCTTTCCTTCTTCATTCCATGCTTTCTCATTTATCCCTTTTATATCTTTGCCTATTTTTATATATTCCTTGTTTTCTTTACTCTCTAGCCATATTCTGTACTATAAGACCATCCAAAAATACTGTTTCAACTACCTCCCCTTCTCCTATAACTAAACCCTCTGATACTATAAAATCTACTTCAGTTCCATGCATACCCTTTTGTTAGTCAATGAATTTTTGTCACAAGGTTTTAACTCACCACATCCTATAACTTCTAACATTTTTTTCTTACATAATTTCCTTTTTATTTATGCTTGCCTCTTAAATCACAGTTAAAGTCTCCTGTTATTATAACATTCATATTTGTCACTATAGTTTAAAATCTGATGAAATAAGTTTTCCCTTTCTTTACAATTAGTATAAGCATATAATGTTATAATTCTATATACTTATCTTTCCATTTTATATCTACAATGGTTAGTCTGTCCATGTTTCTAAAGTCATAGCTAATATTTTTACTATATTTTCACAGACCATGGCGCTTCCAGAAAATTTCTCATTTCCCAAATTCCAGATTATCTTTGCTCCCCAGAGTGTATTTTTAATATTTCTTAATTTGTTAAAAATCTTGTGTGTTTTAATATAATTACAGCTACATCACGTTTATTACACCACTCCAGAATTCATATATGTCTTACTACATTATTAATACTATTCACATTTATAGAAAGTACTGTAAAATTTTATTTTTCCTTAGATTCGTGGTTTCATAGCTAATTATTAGGCTAATTGCTTTAATAGGCCATTTTATGCTTAGACAATTTCCATCTTAAAGGTGAGAATCAAACACTGGACTATATGTCTGTAAGTCAAGCTTCTTAACCATTACACCAACCACCAGCTATTAGCTGTGTTTTTTTCTTTTTCATCCATATTTCTTTTTTTATGTACTTGTCCCTTTAAAGTTTATTTTTCTGTCTTTTACCAACAGAATTCTTTTTTTCCTTTTGCTATCTCCCAATTTATGTCTTCTTCATCATTAATGTTAGAGTCTTCTTCTGTCATCTTTATTTCTAATTTTTCTCCTATTTCTATTACTTCAAAAATGTATTATTTTTGTTCATTTTCTTCTCTTTCTTTTTCCTTACTCTTATTTTAATTTTTACAATCCATCCATAAATGTCCAATTTTGTTATATTTGTGACATTTCAATTCACATTTTGCATCATGCCCTATTTCTCCACAAGTATAACATTTTCTTATATCACAGTTTGTTATCAAATTTCCTTCTTTTCCACAAAAAAACATGCTTTGGGTTATCCCCAGTATTTTATGACAACCCTATTCCCTTCTATATTTATCATGTTTGGTATATGGATAACTTTTTTTTTTCTATTTCTGTTTTAACACAGTATTACATTCCCATCCATCAGTCCATAAACCCATTTTTATAGTCAACATTTTGCAATGTCCAGTACTTATTTATATAATTTTTTAAATGTCCTTTCAAAGTCTCTTTCCACCTCTGTTCAAAATTTCACATGAATGTTCTTTTTATTTCCCTGTTAAATGCTTTTATCTCTTAAAATTTCCATGGGTTACAGTTTTTCTTTTTCATATTGTCTAAGAAAATTTTCCATTGAAAAATCAATTCTTGAATATAATGTCACAAAACTTCTCTTTGATAACAAGACTAAATGTTCTTATGTCATGTGCTTATACACTCAAAAGTACTATTAAATTGTCCCCCACTTCATACCTGTCCATTTCTTTGTCTTCTTTACTTTGAATCCTTACCACATACTTCTATTTTTCATTCTCTTCTGCCTTTTTTTTCTGTTACTTCCCTTTTGCGGCCTACAGTTAACACTCGTCATGTTGTCAGCAGGACACTCATGGGTTGAGCTATCTCATCCTCTTGCCTACACTTTGAAGCAGTGGGACTTTAAATGTCCCATTTTTTAATTGTGCCAAATTGCCATGGAAAAGCCAAAAATACTTCCAGTTTTTCCATGGCAATTCAGTTGTCCCAGTTCCATTCAATAACGCACATCACACCAAATGACATTTGATGACCTTTATTAAATTTCCATAACATAGATTTGATCACCAAATTCATTAATTACAACTAGTCATGATATAATTGATTCCAAATACAGCATAACATCCTTGTAATGTTAATCAGGGCAGCATACCTACTCACCCTGCCCAAGTAAGCAGCGTCCATACCTCTGCTCACTTACTTTACTTATGAAGCAGAGTCCTATCTAACTTCATGCACTATTCATTGTAATGTTAATCAGGGCAGCGTACCTACTCACCCTGCCCAACAAGCAGGGTCCATACCTCTGCTCGCTTACTTTACTTATGAAGCAGCATCCCAACTCACTTCATACACCATCCATTGAATTACCTTCCACCAAATAACACCATCCTTACCTCAGCTTGCTTATCTATTCAGCAAGCTTCCTCCAACAACTCATTTCATTTCCCCATATCCTTGAAATGAACATCCAGACACCAGAGGGGGAACAGAAGAGGGCAAGCCTATCCCTCTTGTCTGCCAACCAGTCTGACCAGGCTGTTCCCCCTCCCTTCTACCCAACCTGAACGTATTTGACAGCCAATAACCATAACAAAACAACAAACTATAACCCCTTGAACTCAAGACGGCACCCAGTCAAACAACAACAGTCTAACTCCAACTTTAATGTCCTACCTTAGCTGGCAGAAAACCGGCACCCCTTGACCTAGTTACCGAAAACCCACCTATGCTCAGCAATTAAATACTCTATATGCCCAGCCATCTATGACCTTGGCTTATTGCAACATAATACAACTGATTGTATCAATGTCTGTCATTTTTGAAATGTAGCCTTTAATATGCCAGTAATTAGTAGACAAACGCTATTATGAGGTAACATTCTGTGAAAATCTGTACAGTTGGAGACATGGTACAGACTGAATACCACACAATCACTATCATCAAGCCATTCGGGAATGAAACAACTGCCTGGCCCCCTGCCTGTTCTCAACCAGCTACCTCCCCACCTCCTACAGCAAGAGATCTATACAAAATTCAAGAACTGCCCGCAAAACAGATAAATGTCATCCCTTCCACAATGCAGCAGCCCAGCAGCGCCCAATCTGAGACCCTCAATTCTACTGTGCCATCAATGCAGCACTCTCATCCTATTCAAACCGCATCAGACCCATGCTCCACAATATAACCCCTGTGGAAACAAACCAAGACCCAACATGCCATTCATACTTTATTTGTGTAATTAGGAAAGTGCAATTAGCCAGAAAGCCCCCCTTTCACCAGCTGGCATGGCTTCATGTGCATATACACTAATGCCTGTAACGGTCACCCACTCCCTTCTACAGAACTGCGCCTGTGCATGACCTGCTGAGCATGGATGGCTTCATAGCCCATGGGGAAAAAAAAAACACAGAGCCAGCTATAAGCCACCAATGAGTCAACTGTAGAACCGAGAGAGCCTGCAATGCTACAACAGTATTCAAATGAACCTTCAATACCTCCACACTGAGACTAAAACCAACAAGGGAGATAAAACAACCCAACAACCACCAATGAAATGAAACTAACGTAAACCCTGATGAAAACCATCTGACAACAGAAGCAGAGGAACACCCAAAGCTGTGGTCACCACACAGGGCACAATCATCACTGTATACCAAAACCGACTACAAGTTAAGCTGTAGATGAAGCACACCAACCCCCAACAACTGAAACACAATTGCCAGCAACACCAGCTACCTTCCCAATCTCCATCATAATCTCTATGTCCCATGAATGAAACACAGCACTCTATGTCACAAATGAAAATGCAGCTCAAATAAACCATAATCTGCACAAACATCAACTACCCTCCCAGTCCGCAAACTAAAACCCTGTAATTTCCGAAATGATCTCCCAAACATAATCATGCATGCAGCAGAACTGCCATTTTTTTTTGGCTATAAACTATGCATACAATCAACAATCAAGCTGGCACACCTATTGGATACCTTTACAAACTGACTATTTCTCTTATAACATAATAGCACCTAGCATACCTGGCTCATTGATGGCAGGTGTTTTCCGAAGGCTAGCAACCCTAACTCAAATGGGTAAAGCCACTATTATGCAAGTACGTTGAGAGCAGCTGATACTTGCAGCATTGCATTTCCCGAGAAACCACAGCACTTCTCAAAGGAAACAGCTCTTTATTTATTTATTTATTTATTTATTTTTTTTTTTTTTACAGTACCGCAAAAGCAGTTAGGAAAGGAAAACCTTGATTAAATGAGGACTTTCCCTACACCACCACTGCACTGAGGAAAAGGCAAACCAATGCACTTCGCACATGCATTGGAAGCGAAACCTCCCCCACAGCACTCGTAACCTGCGAAACAGTCATCGCAGCTCCCTCCAGCCCACAAACCACTACGAACCAGCCGAGACAGGAAAGACACCCAAAACCCCAGGAGTGAACAAAACAAGGGGCACAACCATTGCAGAGGACTGAACAAGCTGGCAGCATCCATACCAAAAGCAAAGCTACCTTTTGCCTCATTTTCCTTTTTTTTTTTTTTTTTTTTAACCTTATTACTATTTATGTATCCATTTTTCAAGACTCTCCATCGACAGCAAGCAACCACAAATGGCTACCATCCAACTAACTAGCGGACCACACTACTCACTTCAGAACTCCACCATGAAAGCAAAATGGCCCAGCAGTGAGACAAAAGGGCCACAGCACCCATCAAATGACAGCCAAGAAGACCATGTACCCCCCTGGACCACCACTGGCCAAAGTGACCCCACCATAAAATGACCCCACCAAGAAAAAAAATCTCTGCTGCTTTTTTAAAGCTGTCTCGCTATGTTAAACTCCTTTAACATAGCGAGACACTTTGTAAAAAGCAATGGAGATCTTGCTTTCTCCATTGCTTTTGCCCACAGCTCTGATGTACTGCATAAGCATACGCATGCGTAGTACATCAGAACTGCCGCAGAATAACAGACAGCTGTGGAAGGGCAGCAAGGAGGCATTATACAATGCCATTATTTAAGAAAAATAATTATTTTTCTTCTTAAATAATGTCATTGTTTAATAGCAATAACCCACTTCTGGGTGTGGATAATGCTGGATTTACCCACGATTGTCTTTGTTTGGCCACTTTGGCTTCACCCTCATGAACAAACCACACCAACTGCGGGTAAATTCACCATTACCCACACCCCAGGCATGGGTTATTGCTATAATATGCTATTGCAAATATGTGCTATGGACATGAGCTAAACATAGGGTTATCACCTGTCCCACCTTGCGAGGGGCAGTCCCTCTATGTGCCATAGTGCCCTGACCAAAATGAGTACAAATACTGATGTCCTACAATCTCAAGACGTTCTGCATGTTCCATAGTTAATGTAATGGTTGCATAAAATAGTCATCTGTATCTAAAATACCTACATGTAACAAGAAACAGGATAAACAAGTAAACCTCTACAAGAATATAAGCTTTTATATAGGCATATATGTAAAGTTCTGTACTTTGTACTGACCGTGGGAATGTGTCGGCCTCTAAAATCAGATGTGTGTCCTGCAAATGTCCCACTATGACCATTTGAAAAGGTGACAACCCAAGCCAAAGAGGTTCAGTCACCAACATAACTCCAATGAGTGCAAATATCTGTGAGAGAAATACACGAGACAGCTTTAATGTAGCAATATTTCATTACATACCGATGTATTTCCGAAGGGATTGAAGGACCAACATTACATACATGCTATATAGGAACCAGTTAACAATGGCTTAATGAATAAGCTTGTAATAACCATAGTATTAGTCTACTAAATGATAGGTCTTCAATTAGGGAAGGAGCCCTCACACACATATGGAATATGTATAAATGCATTTCCTACACACCTTCATTTGCTATGTACACCCACCTACATCTCCCCCACACCCAAAACAATTGCAATACAGACTGTAATAACATCACAGACATCCACTCACTCTATGACATTTGCAGAAGCCTTAACATACCTTGTGAGAGACAGACTATAATGGCCCTATGTGAAATTGTTGCAGTTGTACAATGGAACAGACACCGATGTTACAATGTTTGTTTGCAAAAATCCCATATCAGATGGCTGATATAACAGCTACACTCACATGTAGAACTACATCCTCTAGCCATTACACACAATCCATGGGGGCCATGAAGTTAAAATATCTCTGTGTCTCTCCATATAGCTGTTGCAATTCATCACAAACAACACATCCAGGCCGTCTTCCTTGAAGGTAGGGCAAAGGGACAACACCCAAGTGGAGTATTCAATTATACCCCACTGTTGCCATGTAATTGGTTAATGGAGTAGCTGCACAGCTGATGTGCATGTAATCATCTACTCCAGAACACTAATTGGTGGCAGGATACCACATGTTACTGGTATCTATGTATAAAATGATGGCTTGTCATACATTCAAATCGTATGTACATATGAGAAAACCGTTAAAACAGAAAAGGAATAAGACTTATATTATCGTCAACTCGGACTACTAAGAAGGTATGTAGAACACTCAGTATCTTAGTGTATGTAGTGCCTGTTCTGTATTAATGAAAGTGTACGCAATGCATATAATGGGAAAAGGTATTTTATAGTGATGTATTGTTGAGCATAGTAACGCTCGTAGAAATTGTGTGTACTGCTTTGGGCCACCAGGTAAACACCTCATACACCACAAGGGATGTTACATAAGGACTTTAAATACAACAATTCCACTCCAGCCGCTGTCAGTGGTAGGGTTTGTCCAACAAGTATGTGCCATAACAGGGGATAGTATATGTTGATATACTGTAACAGTAGGCATATATATGGGCATATAACTGAGAATAACATGTCTAAGGAGGTTCTGCTGTGCAATTATGATTTGCATTGTGTGATATTGTTGCAAAAATGTGAAATGTACAGTATTGTAGGTAGATATGTCTAACATTTTACATAGCATTACTGTTATATTATGCAAACATCAGGTATGTCTATTGGCATGTACAATACACATTAACAGGATACATATGACTTGTAGTCACCATACAGTGTATCAGCATGATAGCTAATTGAAATGGAAGAGCTAGTCAATTATTCATGCACAAAGGACATGTAATAGCTCCATACGTTCATAGTTAGGTACTATGCTGTCTGGCCAAGTCCATTAGTAAACCTAACTACAGTGTTTTCACTTGCGGCACCTCCCTAGGTTAGTGTCCTGTGCCTGTGAACAGCAGAGCCATTTGTTTCCTGCACCTCTGTACAGCAGAGCCACTGCAGTCATCCCTGGTGTACATGTCTGTCTCCCATCCACCCATCGATGTATCTCTTGAAGAGTGCTAGTGAGGGTCTCTGCCTGATGTACATAGGAATCATGTTCCAAAGCTTGGTGAGTGTTCGGGTCAGGAATGTATCCCTCCAGCACATCCTAGTCGTTGCATTTAGGTACATATCCCAGAGCCTGTGGCTCTCAGTGACTTTTGCTTATATGGAGCATATCCATCAATATTGTTTTGGACATGGGCCTTCTATGTTCAGCAGAGATCACCTCTGAGTATGCAGTATGCAAATGAGTGCAGTTGGGGTTTCTGTAGTTGGGCTGCATACATCTTCCTTCGGAGGTCAGTAATCCTCTTGATGTGGTAATGTTGTGCTATTTAAAGCCATTGCTGTTGTCTCGTAAGGTACATCCCAAATGGGGTGTTGTACCCTTTAATGTGTTTCATAAGTCATGAGTAGAGAGGTACAATGGCTGCCTTTGTTCTGGCTACAAACCCATTAGAGATTAGGGTGGCCACATAGAAGGGTATCCACACCACCTTGGCAATATGGTTATCAAACAAGTGGATGCTATCTACTTGGGTTATAAGATCCCTTATTATGTCTTATGTATGTAGGGGACTACCACCTATGTGATAGTCCATGGGTGATTGGTGTAATCCAAAGGGGATGCCTATGCACCTTGTGGCATGCAGCTTGAGGCCATGTGATTGACACCAGGTATCCGTCCCAGTGACACCCTTATGGAGGGTGTCTGTATCAGCTGGTAAATAAATCATGGCCCCTAGTTTGCAGTCGTCTGCAAACCTATTCAGTGTAAGTCCTTCTGTGCTAGCCTGTACCTTAGAGAAGCATATGCCGAACATGAGGGGCCCTATGACCGAGGACTGGGGGACGCCAATTGTAACTGATTTACAGTAGGAACTAGGGTATGCTACCCTCACTCTGTGGATTCTGTCCGTGAGCCACTTTGCATAACATCTCATGATGTAGGGGTTGATGTGCAGGTGGATGTGCATGTTGACCATACCAGAATGGGGAACGGTGTTGAAAGCCTTTGAGAGGACAAGGTAGGCTGTGTGGACCTCCTTACCTTCATCTACTGCCTTGGTAACTGTCTCAAAGGACTCCACCAGGTTTAGGAGGCATGGTCTGGCCCTAACAAATCCAAACTGGGTGGGATCAAAGATTTGGAGGCCACCAATGTCTCTGTGAATGAGATCCATGATAAAATGCTCCATAGCCTTGCAGAACAGTCTAGTCAAGCATATAGGGCAATAGTTCCCCTGGTCCATTGTGGCGCCACCTTTGTGGAGTGTGATAACTGTTGCTGTGTGCCATTCAGGGGCCACAATGCCTGATGCAGGGCTATTAGTGAATTTGGTGCCCAAGTGGGGAGCCATTTCATTCTGAAGTTCATGGAAATCGTAGCCTGGGATGTTGTATGGTCACATGGATTCTGTGTTCCTGGCTTTAGAGATTGCTGCTTTGAACTGCATAGTTGTGATTGCAGGGACTCTGCATTGTTCCTGTATAGATTTGGGCTCTTTAGGGTGTGAGAGGGGTGTAAAGTTAGCACTGAACCTGTCTGCCAGGATGTTGCCAATATCAGTCGGTTCTGTAATGCTCGTGCCTAACTGCTGTATGTCAGAGCAGATGTGGGTATCGCCATAGAGAGTAGTGACATACCTCTAGAACGCTTTGTGGTAGTCCTTGGAATAAGTCGCAGTAATGCTTACATAGCTAGCTTTGGAGGATGTGATAAGGGATCTCAGATTCCTACTGAGGCTGACACTCACGGGATTGTACTCTATTTTGCAACAGTCTCCTCCTTCTGCTGTACATTATGTCCATGGCAGTGGACGACCAGAGTGGCATCCATTTTCTGGTGGGTACAATCATGGCTCTGTTTGGATAGCATGATTCATGCAGTTGTGTAAGTACTAATTAAGTGCAGTTGTGTATGATTCAGCGGTTGTAATTGTATTGTCCATCTGCACAGGTGTCATGACGTTTACTACTGCTGTCATAAGAAGCCTGAAGTTGGCCTTGTAGAAATATTGTACTGTGTTTTCCATAAAGGGTGTGGTGCCAGGATGTGGATAACAAAGGTGATTAGCATACGTTCGGATCTGACCAACGAGGAGATAACCCCAGGTGTGGAACACCAGTCACACAAGTTGGTAATGTCCAGGTCTAGGATATTGTTGGCCCTGGTGGTGGTGTGGATAGGTTGATCCAGCCAATTGGAGGTTATGAAACCCAGAAAGCATTGGCTTAATGTGTCAGTACATGAGTAGGTATCCCAGTTAATGGTGGGGTAGTTTCAGTTGCACATCAGTAGTTTCGGTTTGAACCCTACTTTCCAGTACACCAAGAAGTGAGGACCGTTAACCGTGGGGTATGGTGAGGAATCTGTAGAAAGCTACAATTTGTATAGCAGTTATGTCCAGAGTTAGTTGCACTTGGATTACCTCTGATGCATTGTGTTAAGCAACCAGCCTGGAGGTGTGTATATCCTTGGAAAATATGGACACACCTCTGCCGTGGGTGTTCCGGTCCTGGTTACATGACTGAAAGGTGTGGTCTGAGTAATAGCCTGTTAGTGCAGGGGTGTTCTCAGGAGCCTAGAAGCAGGTCCCAGTCACTGCAGAGATATCGAAGTGGTCCATTACAAGGAGTGCTTCGAGTGAGTGCATTTGCGATGAAGATGTCAAGCATTGAGTAGCATTACCCTCAGGTTTTGCTTGCCTGCTCCTGTTATGGTGGTGAATATGTTATTTGAACTGTGCCTAAAACAGACACTATAGGAGCAGCAAGAGCCTTAGACATTATCTGTAATCCCAGGGCCGACAGGTGCAGGCCATCTGTGCCAAAGCATCGTGTTCTGTCGACCATGTCATTCAAAGCAGACAGATACTGGATACCCTTGGAATGACACCAGAAGCATAGCCAACTGTTGAAGTAAATAATTCAGTCCTTGTACTGCATTATCAGTTTGGATGAATGTCGAATGCTTCTCAGGGCTAGGGCAATACCTGCCTGGGCTACAAGACCGGAGAGCTATTCCATGAAGTTACATCTCAGGGCATTCACACTAACATGGAGAATGACACAGTCATATTGTACCCTTTGAGGAGCGACCTGAGTGCATAGGTTATGTTGCGGATCCTGTTACCCGACAGCCAGCTGAAAGTGACTATCACCTTGTGTAGCCTGCTGAGTGGGACATCAGTGTGACCTCCTATAGAGTCACCTATGACTAGTGTGTCGGGTACGTTATATCGCCCTATTGGCTGTGGTTGATGGGCACACTGAGGCTATAAGTAATTGGCGTTATGTTGGGTGATGGGGGCTGCCCGCGTTTCTGCTTTGGAGGTCTCTGTTGCCTAGATAGAGTAGTATTGAGAGGCTCTGCAAATCTTGTAGTCTTACTATGTGTGGCCTGTGGTGGTGGAGATCTAGTGAGACTATGTCATGAGTGTGGTGTGGTGCAAACATTTAACATACCCACATGATTGTCAGGTTCAGTCTGGGTTAGAGAGAGCTTTACCTCCAGCATGGCTAGATATGTGCATCTCCCACAGGTTGTAGCGTTGTATGTTAGGAGGGGAGTATTGGCTGTGTACACAAGACAGTTTCTATATTGCTTCATGATGCCCATATTCATCATATAGACAGGCAATACAACTGGGAATTGACACTTGGACACGCCTGAATATTTAACTATTTCCCACTAGATATGTGAGGAAAGTGTGTACAACAGCTGTTTTACTCTAGGCTAGTGGGAAATGTAAGTACAAACAGTGTTTACCTGTAGGTAATGAGAAGGATTGAGTGCTATAGTAATTAGTAGCTCATGAAATGCTTACATGTTCTGAACAAGTGCTGAGCATGAATAAGCAATACAGATAGGGTGACGAATAACATAAACACACTGCCCCCCCAACAGGTACACAATCACATATCCATGAACACTACAGAGCCCCTGTAACCATAACTATGATGGTACAAGGTGCACTCAGGCTACATGTGACCTGTCCACATCCCTAGTTGTATCATACACATATGGCAAAATAATTTGCTCTACACATACACATCATGTAAAACATAGCTTCATGTCAGTCTGTGAAAACACTGAATGGTGCACACCAACAGTTATCACAACCCACAAAGTGGAGACACCACTCATAATGGGTGGCACTGCACTATTACCCTGCTGAGTCTGGTCTGAAAGTCCATGAACCTTAATCAACGTATATGTTGTTAGCAGTACAGATGTAGATGACAGTACGGATGATTTCACACTGCATATCATACCTGTGACAGGTCATAGGACATCATCACCCATACTGTATTCCACCTACACTCACTATACTAGAGGTACCTTTGTATGTCACAGGAGTGTTCTGCCAGTGGACTGTTGACAGAACCAACACTACAAAAGGTGTCTGAGCAATATGTGCATATCACACCAGTGGCAGCTACAGTAAAAAAGGGTTAATTTGTTGTACCCCCTCATTGTAGCCCATACCACACAGACAAATGGGAGGCATCTGCGTATGTAAGTATGTGAATGGCTATGACCTAGGAACAATAGCTGACTCAATGTTGTGGACAACATACAGAATGGGCTTTGTGGGTGAGGTGTGTGACATATGTGCACAATCTGACAGCTGCATATTGCATTGTCACCACTAGGTTAATAACCCTGTACCCCTGAACTACCATCAAGGCAGCAGTCAACATAATGGAAACTGTGTGTAAGGGATGGTGCTGTGTAGTTTACCTCCCTGAGCTAGTGACGTCACCAAGCCTATTAGGTAATCATAACAGGCAACCCTAGTCTTGACAGGGTGCCATCCATGAACATGGAGATTATTGTACAGCCATACTCATCACTCAAGTGACCAATATCGGATCACATATCACCTTTAAGGGGTATTGCCCATGTTTGGATGGGTGACACCAGCCTTCACAATCCTCATCTCCACTATGTAGCATGATGCCTACCCTGCATAAAGACATGTCCAACACTGTGATGTTGGACATGCTACACGTACATATCCTGATCTGAGATACATACATCATGGACATCCACCTTCCTAGTACAAGGATCGCCACATGCTGGACAGATCCTTGTGCCATACACGTTACATACTCCTGCCATACTATGCAACCCTGTCCAGCAAAGCTGCACATTTCACTTCTGTCAGACATGGTGTGATGACCGCATGGTAGATGTATCATTAACCATCTGGATCAGTTATGTGGCACTGCTTCACCTGGCGCTGGAAACATGGCTGTCGGCTACAGCTAGAAAACCTTACATCCTATGCTCATACATGGCCCAGGGCATACAGACTACTACATGACCTTGGCTGAAAATGCTATAATTTATAACCATCCCTGCAAATACCATCTGGCTAGCCATTGTCCTATGTGTATCACATGTGCAACACAGGCGATACGTGGCAGGATGCTGAACTGTTGTACAGTGCCATGTAGATGTACATGGCAAAACACATGCATGTAAAGGCGTCTGTGTGCATGCCTGTATTGTCACAGGTCATGTCCGTTAAGGCAATGTATGTGTTGATATGTGACATATACACAGCATCAAGGTTGACAGCATTAATGTGGACACATCCAGGCATGTGATGATAGCTAAGAACACCAGTACAGGCAAACAAACATGCCCACATCAAGACAGCACCCACATGGAGTATGAGCAATGTAATCAGGTGACACACATATATAGTGATAATATTCAATCCCCATTGGGTGTCACATGTGTGTGACACAAACATGTCAGTGGTGTCAGTGTCATGAAGATTTGCAAAGACAACTGTTCATATGTACTAAATGTGATACACATGTATGTGCAGATGTATCTCTGTGCATCTCTGAGATACTGTGACCTGTCTCCATCATTATGTCTTCCAGATATGCCTTGAACAAGGCTCCCAACCTATATCCGCTTGGAGGATGAGGCCCTTATACCTTACCTCCAAGACATCTATGATGTCTTGTTTAGCCATGTGCCACAGCGTGCACAGCAGCATGATGACCTGTGGCAGGAACTTAGCAGAAGGATTAATGATATGGGTGGCCATAACCGCACATACCAGCAGGTGTGCAGACACTGCACGGACCTGATCAGATGTGCGAACAGCATGTGAATGCAATCACCAGGGAACAAGGTGCAACAGGTGGTGAGCAACCAACCCAGCCCCCACTCACATGTACTGAGGAGCTACTGGCCAACCTGGGGACACCATCAGAACAGCATCCACAAACCCTAGCTGCCATCATGGAGGTGGGTGTCTCTCAACCACCGAGCCTGGAGTTGCCTGGTAAGTCACTACTGCACATATAACTATTATATCCCATACAGTTGCATGTGTCACTATACAATATGTAATGTAGCATCATATGCAAGGCATGTATACACACATATGCCGCGTACTATATATAGTATGCTACTCTGTGTCTGCACACATGTGCATACTCCATAGTATATCCTATTGTACTGGCGAATGTGTTAACATGCACATTGCACCCTGTAGCTGTTATACAGTTGTGGATAATGATCATACTCCTGTGTCACCCCTATATAGGTACCTCTGGCATTCCACAGAGACAGCAGGCCATTGCAGGTGCAACAGTTATAAGTATCAGGCATGTTAATGCACAGATCCTTTCGCCATGTGGCCAGTTAACACATGTACACATAATGTATGGTCCGGTCACAATATACAGGTTGCATCTTTAATCCATCACACTGGCTACCCATGTGCAATACTTACAAATGAAGTGAAACACCAACATGAAACCACAGAAACTGTCATTGCTAGATGTGTGGACAGCTGTGCATACAACAGTGGAGGTGTTGTTCAATGTAGGAATATGTACTATACATCAGAACTACACATGTGGGGCACACAAGCAGTACTACACAGTGAGCTGGAGTATGGGCAGCCCACAGGATTCACCATTGTGGAATATGCCCCTGCAATGAGTGCACACATTGTGATGTGCCATCTGACATGTCCATGACATGTAGTGGTCCGG
This sequence comes from Protopterus annectens, assembly GCF_019279795.1. NCBI lineage: Eukaryota > Metazoa > Chordata > Ceratodontiformes > Protopteridae > Protopterus > Protopterus annectens. Next base: position 380,325,387 of record NC_056733.1, read on the forward strand.
CTGCAACATTGTCTCCCTATCTCATAAAACATACCCCACATACCAAACATACAACCCTTTGTCTGCATAACCCTGTGGACAGTGGAGTATCTGACATCTATGGGTGTATGTCATATGGGACAACACAGACATGTGAGACAGATGGCCATCAGAAACATTTGGCCAACACATGTTTACACATGGCCATGGAGGATGGCGAGAGACATGTAGCAACACGCAGTAGATGTGATGTGTATGTGTGTACACCCTATTGTACATTGGCTACACATGGTCCAGATATAGCCTTTGTTGAATGGTTATATAGCAGATGTGGGGACATTGGACATCCTACAAGCCTGTGCACAGCTTGTGGAGGCATCACTTAATTCGACCAGATAAGATGTGTTGAACATCATGACTGTCACAGCATGACAGTAGTCACCTGTACAGCATCCACATACATACACAGACAACCACATCAGGCCACAGATACAGTACATTTCCCTTGCTGCTGTTGGACATCACTGTCAGCTGTGCACCTTGTGTGTGTGGTACACAAATGTCATGTGGGACATAGTGTATTGACAAGTCTGCCATGTGTGGACATGGTTGCCAGGCAGCGAAAATATGTTTGCAGATGTGCAGGGATGTCATCCGTATGTCCTTCGGTGACCTGTGTCACACATTACACATCATTGTTTAGTGTGTATTCACCTCAGCGACATGGGGCACAATCCACAGTATATATGTATTGTGTATGCACACAGTCATGGCTATGCACTCTGTGTGTAAGCCACACTGTATAGCAATAGAGACGCCTCATGATTCCATGCAATGGCACTATGTCTGTACTTCACACTGTATTGCAATATAGACACCTCATAATACCCTTCAATGGTCATGCACATCTGCTAGAAGTGCATTTTATCTGTAGGGCCAACAGACAACACTGCAATGAGACACCATTACACCACTGTACATGTGACAGGACACCATTTTGTAAAACATGTATGCATGTCAATGCACACGTCAGCAGATTACATGTCATGCTACATGTTAATTTCAAGGTCATATGCCTCACATAAGCCATGTGTACTGTTAACCTGTGCTGATCCACATGGTGTAACACAGGGATGCATGCATACTACCATGATTGTGTGAAATGCATGGTTTCTGCTATGACACATGCTTGCTGTTGTGTGCAACCCAGGGATGTATGATAACTACCACTATTATTGTCTGAGCTGCATGCCATCTGCTGTATCACATGCATGTTGCATGTCTTCTGTCAAATCACATGCATGGTGTGTGTGTGTGTGTGTGTGTGTGTGTGTGTGTGTGTGTGTGTGTGTGTGTGTGTGTGTGTGTGTGTGTGTGTGTGTGTGTGTGTGTGTGTGTGTGTGTGTGTGTGTGTGTGTCTGTATTGTAATGTAGAGACTTTGTTTGCCTTCACAGGTGATGTAGGTGCATTACCCTCCTGCGGTCCATCTGATGTTAGTGTCACCACAGACTCTAGCAGTGAAGATGAACATATGCTTGAAGCACAGGCAGGGTTGTCAAGGGCTGAATCTGTGCCATTGGTTGCCATTCCACCTATATCCCCCTCATCCCCACACACAGATCTCATGCTAACACACATACCCCATCACCAGTGGCCATAGAGGAAGGACAGTTAGCGTGTGGTAGCTTGGAACAGGAACGCATGGTGGCTACGGAAGGTGTGTATTTACACCATGTTGTCAGTCAAATGACTGGAGATGTGCCACACAGGCATGTGGCCAGTGCTGCTCATAGGAGGACCTCTGTCCGACATGCCCCAGCAAGACAGAGTGCAGCAGCTGGTGTCACCAGACGCATGTTTCAGACTTTTATGGCGTCACAGGCACATGCTGAATGGCAGAACAGAGAAGGGCAGAGGCTATCTGTTCTTTAAACGACAGCATCCAGGCATTGGCAAATGCTCAACAGCAGATTGCTGATGTTTTGGACAGATGATTGGGTGAGATGGCTGGAATCCTTGACTGTGGCATGACAATCCACGAGCGTAAGCTGTCTGTGCTGGAACATCTGGTAGGAGTGAGGCATAGGGCACGTGGACATAGGCCAGCTGCATCACCTGGTGCAGGTCTACGTGAACGAGCTACTTCACATGCCCGCTCCCATAGTGGCAGTAGCAGCAGCAGTGCAGCTGGTACTGCGCTGTCCACACCAGGCCACATGGACGTGGCCCTGGATGGTCCCAACGGGGACACAGTTCCAGTGGACATGTGTCATCGGACAGTACCCAATCTGCACCTCTGCCTGTTAGTGCCCGTGCAACCCCTGGCAGGCACAGGTTATGTGGCCAGACACTGTGAGCTGTAAATCCTGGTCTGTACAGTCTGGAGCTGTCAATAATACCCCTGTGTAGGCCAGACACATGGCAGAACTGTGTGCACACATACACGCACACAACAGAAACGTCTTTAGGGCACCGCAATACTCACATGCATAACAACCACATATGGCCAATTAGATCACAGGCCCTAACCCACACACATGATGTCATCCACTTGGTGCAGCCTAGGCCCCTGGCAAACATTATCACTCTGTGCATATGATGATGCCTGTGCTGCATCCCTGTCATCCACACCATCAGTGCAGGGACATGCTCATATGGTCTGATGCACAGGGTGAACAGAATAGGGAGATAAGTGTAGATTACAACTGTTGTGTACTGTTGACATGCAGCAGACATACCATGTAGTACAGGTTTAGAATGCATTGTTTTCTGTTCACAGTATGTGTCTTGGTACCAACATTAACAGCATGTTGGTAATGATGTCCTGCTTCCCTCCTTCAGGTCTAATTGAGTACCAGTGTTTGCAGTTTCCCATGTGTAAATGTGGACTACTCACAGGCATGTATGGCAATACCAGCATACTATACGTAGCTTCAACCTCACTGTTAGAAAGGTTGACATTCAAAAGATGTCTACACATCTACTGATCCAGGAGCATGTGAGCTGTGTACTAAGCTACAGTGACTAGAGATGTGACATCCATACCAGGTGACATCACAGGTACAGTTACATGGGGTGAGGAGTTTACATAGCGGTCTAGCTGATGACAAGGGTAGAGGCAAGTTGATAGCTTGAGGCCTCATTGTGTAGCAGTAATACACATTCACATTACAGGATGAGAACACACAACTACACACACACACACACACACACACACACACACACACACACACACACACACACACACACACACACACACACACACACACAGGTATTCGCATACATGTATTCAGACATGGTAACACGCCCACAGTCACGTCTTCAACGACACTGTAACACACAAACTCACTTGATAGTGTTGAGGTGAGGACACCTGTCTATGTGGTAATCATGATTACAGTACTGTGCACCCACATGACGCGACACAGAGAATGAACATGTACAGGTAGTAATGCCTAAGATCAACGGCATCAACAGGGTAGTAGATTGCATCACCTGGAGGGGTTAGGGGTCCTATCTGTTCACTATGGTAACATACATCCTCACTCCATGGATCGGACAGCCATACATACATACACACACACATTGTGGAGTCCACAATTGAATGCACCTATGTCATGCACATACAGATAGCTCACATGTGTGTGATACACACCCCACCCCTGCCTATGTCTTGCTTTCAACACTGCACTATGTACAGATCTCTACAACAGTGTACAGGGGTGTGTAACAATTGGGATGTATTCCCCACCATATGTGGCATATATGGACACACAAGCAAACAAACATGGCAGTACTGTGAATCAAACACCTGTTATCTTATGATACGTATGACAGACATGCAGCAGTTTTGTCTGCATTACAATGTGTACAGATGCTACCTTTGGCAATTGTGCTGATATATGCACACGGGAGGTCTTAAGTGTTACAGGTGTCAATTGATTTACAGTCAGTGACACCCTGACCGCTGTGTAGGTTGTATGCCCTCCCCTTCAATTAACAGAACATAGCTTAGTGTTTGCACATGTTATGGTAGGATGGCTTGTGACACACCTGTGAGCTGTCTTCAACAAACATCCATCTGCAAAGTTGGCCCACCACTTTATGTCCACGCATCCATCCATACCTGATGTACATCTTACCATGCAGTCAGTATTTCACCATATACAGTTGGCAATGATGGGGCTGCATTGCAACTGCATGTTGTAGTAAGACACAGATCACCTGCAAACATCAGCTACTGCACACGCATGGTAGCTGAATGCACACCACTACATGTACATGTGTGTAGGTCCTACATTCCTGTCATTTAGTCATGTGTGTAGGTTTTGCAATTGGTGGACATGTGTGATGACATACATGACACACGGACTGTTGTATGATATGATAACCAGTACAGAGGGAATGTTAACTCAGTCAACATTGCTATCACACCTTATGTACTGTTAGCATTCAACAGCCATGGACCTACCTTCCATGTGCATGTGTGTAATTGCTGTAGCCACCTGTCTGCACAAAGGACAGCAACAGCTATGCTATGTACATATGTGTTGTGTGTGTGTGGGGCATGTACATATCCATGGCAGGTTCATGTATGTCATATCCAAACATGAGTGTGTTTACTGGTGTACAGCAACAGTCATCTGTTACAGCTCTATATGACCCAGGGCCCCTGTTATGTGTACAGCCGACCTGGTTATGAACAGTGGTATCATTACATTGCGTAACACATGATGCAACTGTGTCAGTACATGGGCAGTCTGCACAGTTGCTGTAGAGGTAGGTACAGTCCACTGATCATGGGTCACATGGTGTTGTACTAATATATGTTCTGCCACATGTATGGATGTGTGTTGCTGGTCCAACGACATGGTGATGTCTGAAGGCTACATCCTAGAATGCAGCTTTTGACACTATGATCTGCACCTGACACATCTGCGATGGCTTTTGAGGGTGTACTGGTCAGTACATGTGAGTGGCCTTCATGTACGTGGAGACACCACCACCTGGAGCGGTCTGTAATGGTGTTATGGCCCACATGTCTGTATCCGAGGTATACGGTGGTAGTGCTATTGTGCACAACTGAGCCTTCAGCCAGGTGTTCCTCACTGCACAGATGTTAGTATTCCCCATTGCTGGATCTAGATTGGCAGCTGTGATTACGAACGCTACACATCTAGCACTGTTTAGCATACACATACAATGCAGTTGTCCTCTAGGTGTCAGGGTGTTAACCTGGTCTCAGGACATTTGTCTATGAATGGCACTATATGGGCGAAGTAGCCACACCTGGCAGGACATCACCACGGGTGGTATTAGTGTGCCATCTTTAGATTGTTACATCTAAGTTGACGGACAGCAGCAGACGTTGTGTAGAAGACCAGTGTCAGATACATGTAGTGCAGCATCCATGCTAGCAATGACAACTATCGACACACTGTGCACTTCTGTGTTTAGAATCAGAGTGCATACAAAACAGCCCTTTGCTACTAAGTGTGTGAGCATGCCCAGTATGACGTTGTGTAGATAGACACATAGTGCATTCCAAATGGACGTGTGCTACTAAGTGTGTGAGCATGCCCAGTGACATGTTGTGTCGGTTATGTGCCTCTATGTGTATGGGCATGGCCATTGTAACTCTGTATAGGGATAGTGGTAATCCAGGCAACAGATGGCCATACCCCACTTCAGGATAGATTCCTACATTGAACACACTGGTTCACAAGTATGTACTTCATAACCCCCAGCATCCATGTCGATGTCCGCATTCCTAGAAGGTCATATTGACTGTCTTGAAAGGTGTAGTGTCTGTTGTGCATCTCGTATCTATGTAGTGTTGTAATAGTGGTCTGTAGATAGGCAGTTGTCCTGATCACACCACTGGCGTGTGTTTGTCTCCGTCTGACTGGGGACAGTAACATGCTTTTAGACTGCTCACACTCCATACAATCCCTTTCGGCTTCTTTTCCATTGCTGATGATGTCACCCACCTAGAAATATGCCTCTGGGAGTGCTGTGTCCCAGTAATTTTGCTAGCGCTTTCTGTAACTGCGTAATGCTATAGTGTGATGAGGTAGTTAGGTCTGTGTTCTAATCCCAGCCATGCCAATTGTGTGTGTGTGTGTGTGTGTGTGTGTGTGTGTGTGTGTGTGTGTGTTTCCATCTGCCTGGGGACAGAATAATGCTTTTAGACTGCTCACACTCCATACAATCCCTATCGGCGTATTTTCCATTGCTGATGATGTCACCCACCTAGAAGTATGCCTCTGGGAGGGCTGTGTCCCAGTAATCTCGGTAGCACGTTCTGTAACTGTGTAATGCTATAGTGTGATAAGGTAGTTAGGTCTGTGTTCTAATCCCAGCCATGTCAACCGTGTGTGTGTGTTTCTATCTGCCCGGGGACAGCATAATGCTTTTATACTGCTCACACTCCATACAATCCCTATCGGCGTCTTTTCCATTGCTGTTGATGTCACCCATCTAGAAGTATGCCTCTGGGAGTGCTGTGTCCCAGTAATCTCGGCAGCACATTCTATAACTGTGTAATGCTGTAGTGTGATAGAATAGATAGTTAGGTATTCTATTCCAAGGTATAACAGATGTGTGTGTTTGGCCGTCGTATCCAATGTGCTGGTATCTGTGGCTAGCTCCAGGATGTGTTGAGTGTGTTTTGTTGTTTTCCTATATAGTGTCCATAGATGTCGCAATCACCCGGGTTGGCAAGACATACACATACAGTCACCAATAGGTCTGGTGAGTAAATGTCAGCAGCCCTAATCTTACCCTTAATACAGTCTGACCTGTGTGACGCAACAAAACACACTTGCCTTGATAGTAACACCAGTACATAATGCAGGAGGTGCATGTGGTTTCCTTTTCATTCTTGTCTAATGCTTTGGTGTCACATGGTCTGCTGTTGTGATATATATTCTATATCTACGCATGTGTGTGTATATGTATATGTGTGTGATTATATATATATATATATATATATATATATATATATATATATAAAATATGTGGACATTAGCACACATAAATCTACATGATGGAATAAATGTCCTATACTGTTAAATGCCTGTGCTGGATGATCTGTACGTGATCACCTCAGGTGCATGCATATCTGCCATGGCTTAGTGGTAAAGCACATCATCTGTGGTGTACAGGGTCCAGGGTTCGAGGCGTGTAGAGACAGGTTGTTTTGTTATTGAGAAGAACAAGGGACATCAAATACGGTGATAGTAAGGTGCTTTTAACCAGTTGTGTGCGGATCTAAGCAACAGTAAGCAGTGGTTATTATTTTGGAGGCTCAGTATGGGTCATGTAACTATGCATTATAAGACAATACTATGCAAACAAGGTGGAAAATAGTGAATCCCATTTATCCCCAGGGTGTGATGCAGATCTCAAGAGTGTATGTGTATAGATAGCCGGGTGCAGGACTCAAATATATGTGAAAGCATGGGGGGGTGTCAGGCATACTGTACGTGTATTGGAGCCCTGTGACTCGGGATTGCTCCTGCCTTAGCACGCCTAAGCTAGGGGTGTGTCTATACCTGCCTAGTGCAATTGGGAAGAACAACAGCAGTAGGAGAGTAGTCAAGGTGAACAAGCTGTGCAAACAGGTGATAATTAGCACAATCAGCAGATTACAGGCCCAGCCCGGCCCAGAACACTACAATAAAGTGAGCAAGCACCATACACACGGGTTTTTTCTACACTCTACACCACCGGTGTATACATGCGGGGAAATTTTAGAAAACAATCCTACGAAATGAAAAAGGCTGCAGCAGGCAACATAGACCAACATGTGCAGGAGGCTGAGGGTGGTGAGGATGTGAATGTTGCCGAACAACCCTCAGTGAGGAGACAGAAAAGACTGCACAGACCAAGGGTAACCTACCAGGGGATACATGAGCTGGAGATAGTGGAGCTCTATGGGGTGGACAGAGACCTCCTACAGCAGATTGTTGAGCTTTGCCAGCCACACCTGACACATCGAACAGGTCGAGGGAAACCCATCTCAGTGGATACCAAGGTATGTGTAGGCCTAGGTATACTAGCCACAGGTACCTCCCAAAGCACAACTGGGGATATCATGGGGATCTCACAGGCAGAGTATTCCACCAGTTCCTAGATGCCATGTCACCACATGCCAGTGAGCACGTACATTTCCACAACACATGTGAGGTGTTGACCAGCAATATGGGTCTCTTCCACCAAATGGCAGACTACCCTGGGGTAGTGGGTGTTATAGCCTGCACGCATGTATGCATCAAAGTACCACCCGGTGAGCGGGGTAGGGCCTACATTAACCACAGGCGCATCCCTTCCATCAACTGCCAGGTTGTATGTGATGCCCAGGGCATTATACTGAATGTGTGTGCTGGCTGCCATGGAAGCTATGACGATTCCGATATATGGCATCTGATGCAGCTGTACCACACCTTTGCCAATATGGACATTTCCTACGGTCACCTAGTGAGGGATGCTGGGTACCCACTGGAGTCGTGGCTGAAGACACACATCAGAAATGCACACACACCTGAACAACTACTCCATAATGAGGCACACACACAGGCAAGACATATAACCGAGCATGTGTATGGGATGCTCAGGTCACGGTTCCGGTGTTTGGACACATCTGATGGAGCCTTGCAGTATTCACCAGCTACATGCACCCAAATTGTTATGGTATGTGCTGTGCTACACATTATTATCCTGTGGAAACTGTTGCAGCAGGAACAGCATGGGGCAGGGCCACACAGCCCCCCACCAATGCCAAGGCCTGTACAGGCACAGAGTGACTCGGAGGAGGAACTACCTGAGCTGGACCCAGTACGCGGAAGGAAGCGTGCCCAGTATGACCTGGCCTTGGCAAAGAGACAACACATAGCATTTGCACTGACACAGTAGGTACCCAGAGAATGTCACCCTCTCTGACTCACACAGACAGTAAAAGGGATGCCAAAAATGACACTACCTGTGCTCAGCCATGTATAGGAAGTGCACTGTGTGCATCCGACATAGGCAGCCCTCCAGCACCATCCTCAGGTCTGGCACACCCTCTAGGTAAGTCAATCAACCTACCAATTGGCAGTTGTATTAGAATGTGTTTTTACCTGTAGCTATGGTATGGATGTGAACATGCAAGGGAATTTGGTGGCCGAATGTTAGGGCAGCGGACAGTACACATCCATAGTGGCACCATGACATCTGTAGCACATACCAGGGTCACAATAGTAGCCAGTAATACACAGGGTGTCCTAACCCACTGCGGGTTATGGGCTGAACATCATGTGTGTCTATACAGCCCACACAAGTCTCAACCAGCTGGACAGGTGTAGACCAACACAGACAAATGCTGTACAATGGCCTCTGAATATGACACACACAGACAGACTACAGCAGATCAGGCAGTTGGATGTAGGTAGTGAAGGCTAGGACGTCTGAAACTAATATGTTGGTAATTAAAGCTAGGATCTGGAGTACACTGGTAAGCCTCTAGCCAGCACATTAGGTAGGTCCACACACTGAAATGGAGTACCTGACATACCAGTACAGTAGTAGCAAAAGTGTACAACTGTCAGCTGTGCCCCCCTTCCAAAGTACACATGAAACAGTCATGTGCGCCCCCCCCAGTGCTGTGTAGGAATGTGGATACAGTTGGATGTCCCCCCATGCTGTGCAGAAATGTAGCAACAGTCAATGCCACATGACCGATGGATACCCTGCAGACACAGCATGCCACCTGTCAGTGTACAACACAGGGGTCAGCACCACAGTACTGACTACCTGGACATGTAACACATGCGATCCAGTTGACCATACTGGGCATGCTCAAACACATGAAGGTATGATGGTAATGTCAGTTGACAACATGTATAAGGGTCATACTGGGCAAGTTCACACACTTAAACACAAGACGGCCAGGTCTGCAAACACCAGTGGTCCGGACATATCTGCCGGTACATTGCTATACTGTTGGATGACTGTGCTGTATGGTATGTGTGTGGTACTGTCTATTGTCTGTATATTTGCTATGGTGTATTGATAATTCAGATTAGCTGTGTGTGCAGGGTGTTGCTACCAACATTTGCAAAGGACGGTTCTTTGTTTGCGGCCAGAGAAAGGCCATTGGATACGGCATGAGTAAGGCACATTGCAGCAGTTGGGAGCAGTTGTGTGTGGGTTTGCACAGTGTTAAGCACTGCTGACCTCTGGTTACAGCTTCTTATACTTGTTTAGACTCCACATTTCTTTAACAGTGCAATACTCGCATACTGGTAGCCAAACACACTTACACCCGCTCGCTCCCAAACTTGCACATGCACCGACATTGGTGCTTGCATTTGTCACTCATGCTGGGTGGGCGCAATCCCTTGTGATGCCTATTACATCAGACTGCATGATTACAGTATGGCTGACCATTAGGTGACGGCATGGCGTTCGACTGTACAGAATCGGCGGCCTGTCCAGTGAGTTAATCATATTATATGTGTGTTCCTCATACAATCTGCTCCCATCTGGCTGATACATGGAAACCGATACTCTGCAATGCAGACAAGTAAATGTGTTTTGAGAACCACATCCATCTGCCGGGTCATGCTACTGCATACCTATTGTAGGTTTTCCAACTTTTAGATTGGCCGAAGTGAGACTTTAGGAATAACACCTGTCCCACTTTGCATGGGACAGTCCCTCATTAGGCGCATGTGTCATGCAAGAATAATCTAGGCATAGCAAATGTCCTGATTACAGGACAATATTATATTCTACGTTTCTCTAATAGTTGCATGTAACAGTTATTCTATAAATGACACTTCTAGATGTTATGTGAAGTAGCATAAGCAACTTGACTGCTGCTAGACTAAGCTCTGATTTGTGCTAATACATATATTTCTGTACTATGCACGGCTGTAGGTATGTTTTGACCTGGTACGTCTGACATTTCTATGGATCAGGTCCCACTTTGGCCATTTGGAAAGGTGGCAGCTCTATAGGACCTATATGTAGAGATGTCAGATTTGGCAAGGCAACACATACCCACAGGCAGTAGAAAATTGACTACTTCACCGGTTTGCATAAGTAAAGATTATTCTTGTAGCATTATAGTTGCTAATACTGTTTCCTATAACATCTAGGTGTTTCAGATACAACATAATCTTTTTATGCAACTACTACAGACAATATATGGATTCTTTGCCTGACATCACAGGCTATGTGCCATAATAACATTCAGTTTGCAGGACACAACTGCCCAAAGGGGAGTGTCCCTCATAAAGGAACAGGTGGTAACCCCAAACTATTATGCTATCATCTACCTAAGGTAGTCGGCAGAATATGCACTTTCTGTCACTAGCAGACCTCACATACAAATGGGGGAGAATGAACACTGTATCAGGAACACTGCATAACACCCTCAGGGACACATTTAGATGATTGGTTCTGTTAACCTGACACATTGACAGTCACAGAGCATATGTATTCATTCACATTTGTCGAGGTACATGCTGTTTATGACTCATACATGTTGTCATTAGTCATTATGTGTATTCTGCCACCTGTCCACCTAATATCACTAGTTCTGGAAGTGTTTAGTTAGGACTGTGTTAGATTCTGATTCGTAATCACGGATGTCCATGATAATCGGGTACAGGGCACTGATATAGTCAGTGGTTTACGGACTTTCCAGTAGATGTGCTCTTCAGGTTTGGGAGGTATGGGCATCTGCTATGCCCACATAGGAATATT
>NC_056733.1:380342120-380427120 GCF_019279795.1 Protopterus annectens
AGTGACAGGGACAAGGCAAGGACAAATCGGGGACAATCACGGACACTTTTACAATATTAGTATTATTAACTGGAAACGTGTTGACCGATTCAGAGCATATGTATTAATACTTATTTTCTGAAGTTAAAAGCGTCTATTACTCTTAATTATTGTCATTATTTATTCAAGTGTCATTCAACACCTTTCCTCCGAAGGTCACTGGTTTTAGGAGGGATTAAGAGGCTGGCCAGTTATTGTGCGAATGCTCTGACCATTGGTAGGGTTGCCACATTTTCATATGTCCAGGATGGGATATATTTGGGACACACCCGATTTTTCAGGCCAACACATACCTACGGTAAGTACAGGGTTTAGAACTTTAATTATTTTCCTAGATGAGAGCTTATTCTTGTAGCAGTTTAGTTGCTTATTCTGTTCCTTGTAAGATTTACGTATTTTACATACAGAAATAACTGTTTTAGGCAACTGTTACATGAAATATGGTACATAGTTATTTCCTACAATCACAGGACATTTGCCATTGTATCATTCTTGGTCAGGACACATCTACCCAAACAGGGACTGTCCCTTACAAAGTGGGACAGGAGGTACCCTACTTACGTCAGCCCCTTAATCACCCTATATCCAACTGCCACTATATGAATGTGTAAAGTATATTTTCTCGATAATTAATGTGGGGAGTCATGCATCACGGTCAGGTGTTTGATCCCAGGTAGTAGGTTCTGCATGACCAGCTGGAGGCTGAGCAGTCTCGTGAACCACTACTGCACGTACAACTTGCGTCCAGATGTCTACAGGACTGGACATCTTGTCATGATACCAAGTCTGATGTTTACACAGGATACTTATCCCATGAGGGATATCCAAAAATTGAACAAGCCAATAACCTTCGATTTTTTTGGATTTACAAAAATGTGATAGGGTTTTACATGCAAGGGATACATAGTTTGCAATCCTGACACTGCCTAGGGAGACACTGCCTACTAGATATGAGTAGTGGTCACTATGTGCAGATATGGCTGCACCAAGCTAGCAGCCCAAGTATGGCTGGATTTGGTGGACATTCAGGAATGGGGGGGTTGTGTGCTGTAGAGGGGATGATGGGTATTCAATTATGCATCCAGGTGTGTTGTAGTTGGATGGCTCAGTTCTGTCCAGACCATTATGTGGGTATGTGCCGGTGACGTTTCTGTACATGTGTATCGCACATTTTAATATTCATATGTTTGTGTGATTGTGTTCTACAGTATAGCCTTTCAGGTTATATTGCAGATGTGTATGTTTGTTCTTTGTGTTTCTTTCTGATTCACCCACTGCTCCCTCATACACCTCCAGTTCACCTATTGTGCATCCAACACAGTCTCCCCTTTGCGGATTATTACATTACCCCCCCCCCCCACACCCATATTCCACACACTCCATCCATCTCTTCTCTGGTTGATGGCGCATGGCACGGTCAAGGGAACACATTGCATACACTACATATCTCTGGTACCTGTATGGTTGTGAGGACTACCCTAGCATTTTTCATCTTTCACATGCTGTACATCACACACATAGGTACGCGCAAATACTTATCTTTCATGACATGGTAGGTAGACCCGGGTAATACCTGTTCATCTTTGACCCATCCTGTCATGGATGGCTTGGACTGCAAATGGGCAGATTTTGGCTGAATGCTCTGACCATTGGTAGGGTTGCCACCTTTTCATAGGGCTAGGATGGGATATATTCTGGACACACATCAGATTTTACAGGCTAACACATACCCACGGTCAGTACAATGGATAGTACTTTTGTTTTATACCTAAATGTAAGCTTATTGTTGTAGCAGTTTACATGCTTCTTCTGTTTCGTTTACTTGCTTATTCTGTTTCTTGTAACATGTAGGTATGTCACATACGGCAATAACTATTGTATGTGACTATTACATGGGATGTGGGACATAATTATGTCATACGGTCGCAGGATATTTTACATTTATAATGGTTTTGGTATGGACACAACTGCCCAGATGGGTACTGTCCCTCACAATGTGGGACAGGTCGTAACCCTGACCATTGGGCTAGACTTAGCTATTGGCGGCGCGTTAACATGATGCATTTCACTTCCACTTGGTATAACTATCAACACTGCATTAGAATATGGGCACGGGGTTTTAAATGTCCTTTGTTCGAGGGATGGAGACTCAACATTCAGCTACGTGCATTTGTGTTTGCTTCTTATTTTTGTGTTCGCAAGAACTGTCTTGCATGCTTTGCATACGTTTCAGTATCCACGGACACTGACAGGTGTGATTACTATTGCAGGCAGGCTGTAATATTCAGCATTTTAGGTTGCACGTAAACAGCCAACATGTCCACGCCTCCATGCGGCGCTTCGTCAAACCCCATGCACTGATGCCCGTTTCCTATGCACGTGGATGTGGCAGCAGCGCACCTTCATTAATATGTATATGGCACTACTGCGCCATTTGCATGCCGCACGGTCAGCGCAAGCCTAACGCCAGCCTAGCGCCGAGCAGCATGAATCCCGAGGAGTATTTAAATTTGTGCAGTAGTTATTTTGAGATTTCCAAGTAGCAGTTTTTAAAGGTATACAAAGTGTGTGTGTGTGTGTGTGTGTGTGTGTGTGTGTGTGTGTGTGTGTGTGTGTGTGTGTGTGTGTGTGTGTGTGTGTGTGTGTGTGTGTATGTGTGTATGAAATTATAATTATTGTGGTTATTTTGGGATCATTTGGAAACATTAGTTTTTAAAGGCTGAAATATATGTATAGAAGTTTTTTTTTATTTTTGGTGGGGGTGCAGTCTTCACAGATAAATGTAGTGTGATATATTTCTATTGTCATGGCTTTTTCAGGGAACTTTCTGTTTACAGATACAAAGTGTTCAAGGATAGTTTGCACTTTTTTGTGTAGATATGTGTGCAATTTAATGTTAGGTCTTCAAGAAGTTAAGATATACTGCTTTGGGTATTTTTCCCTAGTGTTAGTTCTTGCAAGTCAATGTGCATGTGTGTATAGCTCTTTATTTTTGAGGGGGTATGTTCATAGGTAAACGTAGTGTATTTATTATCCTACTGGGTACATTTTACCAACTTGCCATAGCTATTTCAAGATAGTTTCCATTATAGTAGGAAATGTGTTTTTTATTTTTTATGCTGTCTTTAATAAGGTTTAAATGTATTGCTTTGGTTATAATGTGAATATAGGTATGCTGCTTTTACTTGGGCCTATTTATTACATTGTTGGGCTGGGTAAATTACTGTTATGAGTTTCTTTTTATTTCTCATAATTGCTATGTTTGGAGGTAAAAGGGGTCCATGGGGTTTGCTGTGCATTGTAGTTGATTTTAGCTGCTGTTGCAAGAATTACTTTTAAAAGGTAAAATGTTTACTTAACTTTATTTTTTATGGGTGGATGCATGTTCAGAAGTTAATGCAGTGCATTTATAATTGTGCTAAAACATGTCATCATTGTTTCAGGATAGTTTACTTTTATAAGCAGCAACGTTTGTATTTTGTTTTAGGGATGTCTTCAATAAGTTTGCAATGTACTGCTTTCATTATAATGTGGTTATGTCCGGTTCTGCTGTTGGACTGTTCTTTATTGCGTCATTGTGCTGTGTAAATTAGTTCTATACGATTATTTTTTTCTTATTTGCTGTGTTCAAAGGTAAATGGGGTCTATGGTGCTCACTGAGCATTCTAATTCATTTTAGAGTGGCTTTTTAGTATAGTGAAAATGTGTGTAACTCTATTTCCTGGTGGGGTGGGGCCATGTTCAGTGGTAAATATAATGCGTTTGGTTTTCTACAAGCTGTGTTAATGTCAAGTTTTCAATGGCCAAAATGCCCCTTACATTACGTGATTTACTATTTTACCTTTTTAAATGGTCTGTAATGTTAATTCCCTTTTGCTCTATTCCTCAGATCTTTCATATGCCAATGCTTTTATGACAGTTTTCAGGTGCCGATGCTTCTAGCCAGTTCTTTCACATGCTAGTGTTTCTAGCCAGTTCTTTTGCATGCCAGTGTTTCTAGCCAGTTTACAGTGAATGTATATCAACTACTTTAAAAAGTGCTGCATGTTTCATATGGCAATGTTTTGATAGTTTTCAGATGCCAATGTTTTTCAAACCAGTTCTTTCAAATGCCAGTGTTTCTAGCCATGTCTTCATTTAAATGGTTTGTGAGGTTTCAGTATGCTGTAATAACTCCACACTGCTGTACCCATAACTGCAACTCCTTCACACCTCTGGTGATGCCATGGCGGGGGTGTGGCTAGTGTCATATTGATCACACCCCATGTCTTACTGGCCACACCCCCATACCCCACTTTGGCCTTCTTAAAAGCTGGTAACCCTACTTTTGCCTTCTTTTACTTTCACTGCATATGTTTTCTTTTCCATCTTTCCACTATTCTTCAGGATTGTCTCTGTATCCTTCTTTTGCATTTTCTCCATAATGCCACCCCCCAAAAAAATTGTCTTCTTTAGTTTTTGGCACAGTCTGCATCACTATTTCTTTAAGTAAGTCATCCTGCAACCCTCCTGACTGGTGGGTTGTAATTATACATCCAGCATTTGCTGAGTCATCTCCATCAAATTAATTTCTTTGAAACATCTCCTCAGAATCCTGTATGCATTCTCTGGTCTCGATATTGGCATTCTTTTCCATATCTCTCACCACTCCATTCTCTCTCTCTATCTGCCTCCCTGTTTCTCCATGCTGCCTCTATGTCTAGAATGAAAATTAGAAGTGTTCATGCAAAATGGGTCCCACTCACAACAACGATGAGTAGGGGAAGTTCCCTGATGTCCTAGCTACAATTCTCCTAGTAGTGCAAGTACCACCTCAGGTCTCTTTTGAAAAGATGACACTTGTCAAGTGGGAGAACTAAGTCAACAAAGAATAAAAAAGAATACGTATTGCCCATTGCTCTCATATTTCTGTGTCTCCTAGAGGTTATTATGCTAAGTTTAAGGTAGTGTGCAGAGGTAGAGGCAACCTCCCCTTGCCCTCATATATCATTTTTGCCCTGCCTCTCATAAATTTTTTTTTTTTTGGTCAATTACTGAGGATAATAGTCAGTCAGTCAGTAATGCCAGATGATAGTTTATATTGCGCAGAAAATGCACGTAGATTCAAAAACTATTTTTCTATTACAATCTTTAATTTTATTCAAATGCACTTAAAAGGACTTTATACTCGCACTTTATTCCAGAATTCTTGAGCAAAGAAGTTGAGTGGTATAGATTAAAGGTAAGTTTAGCTAATCAAATGTTGAATGCTTTTGAAAAATTTGTGATTATCTGGACACAGTCAGTACTGAAATTTCACCACAATCACAAAAGCCATAAAAGCAAATCCAGATCTTTAGTCATACTTCAATTGCACAGAAATGCTAGTAGGTCTTTTTTAGTGTGTGCAATAAAATTTATAGTGCTAGCAAATAAAATCTGACTGCCTGCTTTGCTGTAGCAATTTGTTATTTGCAGTTAGGCTTAGTCTGAAGAGTGTTATACATGGCAAACAACCTTCATTAGCTGTATTGAAAATAAAATAGTTGCAGGACAGGACTGTGAGGTTAGGAAGTAACACAGCAAAAGAAAAGTCTCTGTTAATTTTTTGCAAAATGCCTTGAATACAAACCTTTGTACAGATAGAGCTATTACAACTTTGCTCAGGATAGCATGAAAGTTTCAACTTGTAAAGACTGACACCTTGTGGAAAATAAATTAAGTGCAGAAATAAAGCAGTCTGTTTCTGAGGACATTCTCTTTTCATGTTTTATCCAAATAACACAATACTCCATCCTTTTGCTCATACACTTAATGTGAAAACTGACTTTCTGTTAATGCTTTGTTGATTTTGATTAGTCCCACTAGATTGTGGCCCATTTTCAGAGGAGGCCTGAGGTTGATGTTTGATTGTAATTCTGTTTGCTAAAAAGGACAAAGCCAAACAATCTGTGACAAAACGCCCAAACTCTGGGACAAGTTTTAAATATAGCTCTAATGTACTTAGAATGTTAATATAATAGCAGGTTTGCATTAAAAAGCATTTTCTGAAGCATAGGACGTATGAAAATGTAATGCTTATTCTTAGTGACTGTAATCCTTACCAGAAAAATCAAAAATGTTATAAGGAGCAGGACAAAAATCTGATGCAAAATCATTTACAGTTGAGAGCTATTCCCTGATATGTTACCAGTCTGAGACATACTTGTTTGTTTAGTGATACAGAAAGGAATCAGAGAAAAGTGGAAATAAAACTTGGTGAGTATGTATTATCAGTATTCTGCTCAATTTAAAGGTCACTGATTACATGAGAAGAATTACTAAAATTAAAATTTATAATATAACCCCTTGGATTCAGGAAGACTTATTCTGAAACAAAAGCATTATCTCAGAAGGTTTCTGCATTCACTGTAAGGTTTCCAATTCAGAGTCTCCCACTATGGTTTTCCCCTTATCGAACAGACAAAAGTCTCAAGGGGAAAGTTGCTTGTCAATGTGGCAAACAGAGGAATTTTATTGCTACTTTGCAATGTACTCTCCTTATTAAGTTGGTAGAGCAATTCAGGAAGTCACTTTAGCTAAGTAAATATTTACTCTAGTTGGAAAAAGTGAATGTCATTTTAGGACAGTGATCACCCATTCAGTCCTATGGAAGTACTCATGGTACAGAGAAGTAAAGAAGGGCCATGGGTGTGTGTCTGTGAGTGTATTTTTATGGAAGTATATATCCGCAACTGTTGGGCCATGAATGCAGCTGAATGGAAGCATTTGTATGTCTGCCTGGCCAGTTGCACTATGACAGTTAAGAAGGGGTTGCTGTGTCTGTGCGTGCTTTTATATGTGTGTGCATCTGTGTTTTTGTGTGTGTGTATGTGTCTGTGCATCTGTCTTTGTGTAAGTGTTAGTAAAGGATAGCCTATGTGGCTGTATGTTCCACTTCTGAAGTGTTTTATACAGGTAAAATTAAGAGGATATTATTTGTTAGGATCTGTAAACATTCAGACTGCTTTATGCAAACAAACAGGCTAGATTAAGTTTAAGAAATGTGTATTCTTTATTTAGGATTATATAGTATTGGGATCTAGATATGCAGATATCAATGCAAAGTTGCAGAACGTATGACTAGAATAGCAGATTGAGTTAAATGCTGGGTCCACTTTAACTCAAAATACTGAAATCTCGAATTTCAGTATTTTGAGTCCAGAATGTCAAACCCTCAAAATAACTAAACACCACAATCACGAACACTCACAACATCGAACCTAACAAAACTCACATACACAACCCTCCCCCCAAAACAATGCAAACACTACAAAAACAAAGCCGATAACACCACCATAGGTTTATGCAGGGTGCAAGCCCCCCTGCACCCCACATGTGGGGGTCTGTGCCCCCCACACTCCCTCTACTTATATATACCAACTCTGAGGTCGCACTATCCCAAACAAAAAGGAACACACACCTTCCCTGACTAACCCTATGCTCTCACTACAGACAGTCATATATAAACTCACTAATAGCACACAGAAACACACAGTACATGTACAAAAATCACCACAGTTACACTCACACACATACACTCTCACCCAACTACCCCAACCTACTTGTACAACTGCCAACAACAACTAAATATTAACACATTAACACTAAAACCCTTAAAATTTAAACACCTACCTGAATCTCCGTAAAGACACAAACATCGCCCACCACACCACACAACCCTTAAAGTGACAGTGCACACTAAATAAAGCACCAATGTAAATTCATCACAGATTCGATAAACCAATATGTAAAATAGTGTAGTTTTGAAAAACTGCTCTTTCAACATTCTGAACTTGAAATACTGAAATTAGAGATTTCGGTATTTCAAGTTAAAGAAGTGGACCCATTCAATGCTATATATCCACTATGTGTCACTTACTGTTTAAACATGAAATGCTTGTTAAAGTCACATGCTATAAAAGAAGGTAAATGAAAGATTAATAAATGTCATGTATGTGAATGTTCTAACCAATTGATATCATTTGTAAATTGTATTTAAATGGGAGCTGAAAACATTTTGTCAGTTCTGAAGGAGTCTAGTATAGATGAATGTTCTTAATTAAGGAGTTTATTATTTTAATAAACTCACTTCTCTTCAAGTTTCAGTTTTTTTTTTGCTTACTCATTACTTTAAACTTGACTTGGTATTTTGGCGTTCCTTTCTAGAATTTCCTTATACAATGAACACTATTTTTTTAGGTTTAAAAACAGTCAGAATAATTCCTATGCAAAAGCAGTTTACATGTAAGATTGCAGTTCATGTATCCCCAGTGCCTACAGTTTAATATGTAGTGCATGGAGCACCATGTTTACTCTCCAATAACAGTTAAATAACATTCTCATCCAGCACTACTCCAATACAAGACCTGACAGTAACAATGCTTAGATGGGTGCTTAACAATTATTATATACCCCCCCATGCATTATAAAGATCATGTCTAGAAGTAAAAACTGACAGTGTTGGTCAGTAAACAGCAGCAGCAGGACATGAAATTACATTGTTTCGACTCCATTTCTGCCTGCTTTCTGCTGCAAGTACATCCCTTATTTTGAAACACACTGCTTCCCTTAGACAAGGAATACATAAAGACGTAAACCACTTCCTTCACTAGTTTACTGGCTTATAACACATCACAGTTTTTCCCTTTAAGTTACATTTCTGTGACTAGTAGTACATGGAGTAGATACATCTTCATATACTACAAAGAATTATGATTGGATCGCCCATTAAAAAGTATTATTAAGTGTTCTTGACATGAATTCCAAGATTCACCTCTCAAGCTTCGCTCTTGAGGTGACTTTCTTGGCATCTATGTCTTACACAAATAATATACACATTATGATTGGAAACTCGGTCATAATGCTCTATATTATATGATTCACATTATGAGGTAATGGCTTCAATCTGTTGGACTCCTGACAGGTGTGACTTGTAATTACACTGTTACAGTTCAGTTCTCTCTTCTTACATGATCTCAATGTTCCTTTCAGATATACTGATGCACCACAGATGCTTTTATGATGATAGTGCTTGTTGGTTTTCTACTTAGCCAATCATATTTCCTGTGGTGCCACTTTTGAGCTGTAATCTTCAAAGCAGTCTAGAAATGGTCTGAGAACCAAATAATTATTTATCTTCTGTTGGAAATATCATAGAGCATGTGTTTGGGCTGCTGAAGTCATGGTTTCAGTGCATAGATACATGAGGGAGCCCTGCAGTAAATACCTGTACTTGTGCTGAACTTTTCGCTGTCTGCACTACCCTTCACAATATTATCCTGGGAAAACAGCTTCAACAGGAACACCAGGAGGAAGGGGCACACATCCCACCAGCACTGGTAAGGTCACCACAGCCACATACAGGTGAGGAGTCAGAAGGGGAACCACCAGCTCCTGTGGGTGTAGGTAGACATAAGTGTGCAGAATATGCCCTTGACTGGGCCAAGAGGCAAAGGATAGCACACATGCTCACCACCTAAGGGGGTACAACTTTCATCCTATGCAAATATATGCAGTAAAATTGATGCCAGGTAATGCTCACAACCTTTACTTACCCATGTAATGGCTGTGTACTGCTAGCATCACACAGATTCAGCCCTTAATTAAAACACTTGTAACTGCTGGACTATCAAGGTAAGTGCTGAACCTGGAATAGAAAAATAAATAGCTAAAAACACAAATGAATTGCCGATCCTTGCATACTGTTACTTGCTAATGTATTCAAGTAGAAGGTGGGTTAGTTTTACAGCAATAACATCAGTATGTGACAACACTGACATATGCCAATAGATGTATTATAGATGCATGTAATAGATCTATCAACTAATAGGCCTCATGTATCAAAGATACACACAATACAAAAACCTGTACAGTACAATTTTTAAAAGAGCATCACAAACACACATATATATATATATATATATATATATATATATATATATATATATACTAAGCACTCAGTCAGCTATGCACCCTGGGCATCAAACAAAGACTCATGTATCCCTGAATCCAAAAGGTAGAATGAAGGATATGCCACAGTTACCATCACTTGCATAGGGTGTTGTTTGGGGGGACAGGAGGCCAAGGCTGACACAAAAGATAGTGAGTGCATGTGAGTAAGAAAGATAGGCAGGCAGAAATTTTGATAAATTATCAAATGGCCACTGAAAGCTGTAAGTATCACAAATGAGCCATGTACCTGTTATGTGTTTGTGTCTGTATGGGCGCTCAAGGTGAAATGTGTGTGTGAGTGCCTCCAAGAACACATTTGAGCTCTGTGCTAGCTCTGCATCCTGGTATGTCAGACAGGTATGAGCCATGCAAGGTAGAGGTAACAGTTCATTGTTGTCGCCTCCAACCATGAGAACTGGCTCTACCACAAGTTACATTGGCATGCCCATGGTCAAATGTGCATCTGTTTGGCCACCATCATCATCATCATCATCATCAGAGTCTACTGATTCATTGACATCAGGTAGTAAGAGTCATACATTTCCACTGTCAGGATCACCTGAGATAATAAGCAACAAACACAGGAATTAAATTAATACTACACTAAATATTTAAAACAATTTATATGATTATAAACTAACACTGGTAGACTATTGCAGATGGTACAGCAACACACACGCTCATTACACCCACCTCACACATACAGATAAATGCATATATCGATAAATGGTCACCAATAATCAAAGAAAAATGTTTGACTTATCATGTGCAGATGACTCCACACTTGGTAGGGAGGATGGTCCTGGAAGAAATGAAGCAAATTAAAAACCATAAATTAAATATCACAATTGCAATAGCACAGGGGACAGTGAATACACAATTTTGCTTATATGTCCATTAACAATGGTTTTAACTGAAACTTGGCTGACACATACACCCACAACCCATATGCAATGAACAAATGTGTAATTAAGTCAATAGTTTAAAAAAAAAACCACAGGAAGTATTACTTAATGTTTTCTATATTTTACCATATAAACAAATCTTAAAACTTGCCATACGAAAGCTTACCTGGAAGCTCCTTCTGACACATTTGTCCTCCCAGACACATCAGCACCAGCATCAATCATGTGTTGGTGTGCAGTTTCCATTGAGCTCTCTGGATCTCTGACAGTGGATATGAAGTCTGGTGTCAGTGATGGCTCATTAGCAGGCCCTCCTCTCATAGCCAGCTATTCTCCTCCAGGCTGATGAAATCATATCAGTGGCCCTATGACACACCTGACAATAAGTCCTGGTGCTAACCCTTACTGCATTGACATACTTGACTATCTGGTTCCAAATCTGTATTCTGTCAGCCATATCCCCAAGTCCTCTCTCAAGCAGAAAGGCTCTGTGGTGACTGAATGTTTGCACTAGTACATCATTTTCAGAGTCACAGAAAGGGGGTTTAAGTGGATTTGTACACTTGGATACCATAATCCTATGTGACATAAAACAGACAAGGATACACCACATAAATATCATATAAGTAAATTCCTGCTGATATACACATACTTTCCAACATTAAGCACTGGAGACACACACTCCAGTTATTAAAATTGAAGATTATGTGGCTGTACCATATCACACACACACAAATCAATGTTTGGTCCAAAACAAGGAATACGACTTTAATAATGTATTGTTTCCCACTGAAATAACAGGATGACTACACATTTACAAGAGAAAACCTCTTGAAACACAACTTTTGTTGTGGCAACACAAAAATGGTAGTTGGCTCCCCTTTTCCCAAAACAACAAGCAAATAAAAGTTTGTACAAACCAAGGAATACCACATAATTCAATTGTTATATGTTCTTTCCATACAGTTCTCACAATGTGTACACATTTACAACAGAAAAGTAAATTTTATATGATTGCCAGTCACCTCTCACTGTGCCCACCACTCCCCTGGAGGTGTCTTTGGGCCATCTTAGAAGCAAAACACACTATGCCATTGACATTGCTTTCTCTGAAATAACATTTTTGTAAGATAGCAATTTGAACAATAACACTTATGATTATAGGCTAACCTGTGTATCTGAGAAATGTAAATGCCTGCCAAAAATGCCTATGCCAACAGTGAACTATAAGAAGTGCATACAGATAAGTGTTCCATTTTCTACTGCATATATATAATTTGCTTTGTAACATGTTACAAAATTTTCTGGAAAAATACATCCATACCTTAACAAGATTAGAAACTTTATCTGCAGATAAATCAAAAGGACAGCAATCTTCAGTTTTCTCCAGATTCACAAGTCTCCTCATCTTCAAGTTCCTTAGCTACACGGTTACCTTTGTATAGTGTAGATTCAGGCCCCTGAGCACAGTGAAGATGCAAATGAGATGTGACCTCATTAGAATTGCTAAATCCCAAGTTTTTAATTTTGTGTAGCAGTTGTAAAGATAGCGTAGGCACTACTTCACCATTAGTTGCTAATGGATTGCAACTGTGACTGAATAGTGGGAGGGAGAAGGAAGACACAACAACGATTCAGACTACCTTACCTGCATTGGGTGTGTCACCTAGGGTACACTTACAAAATGTAGAAGTAGCTTTAACAAGTTTTTAAATGGAAATAAACAGCCCACTTTTCTCATTTTGTTCACTAATAGCCAAGCTCTCCTTCCTTTGCTGAAAACTGTTTTTCACTGTCACTTATTTTTATCATACATTTACAGGACATTGATACAAAATGCACTATAGACTGCATATCTGAAAGTGCAACAAAAATAAGAGAAGAATGAACATAATACAATGAAAAGACAGAGCTGTGTTGGTGCAAACTATAGTTATAAATTGCTGTGTGATCACTCATTACATTACTTGTGTAAGCCACACAAGTACAAACAAATGAGAGTATACAAGAGTATATGTCTTGTTAATACTGGGGAGGAAATGGGAATTTCTTGTATGAGCATGATTTGCTTTCTTGTTGTAAAGTTGTTTCTGTGGCAAAGAGAAATAAAACACTCCTAATGTGTTTTGTAGGTTAATTAGTATGGCAGTTTCAAATCCAGAGTTATGTAAAAATCTGTAACTTGTGTTAAAATGTATGTTGTAATTTTGTTTTATTTTTTAAATATTAATATTTGTGTGGTATGCAGCTTAGCAGAAATATGGTGAAATGGAAAAAATATTTTAAAATTAATGGAAGTTGCTTCATTGATAAGGGCAGCATATATTAGACGTCAGTCGCCCTGCTAGACAGGGGTCCAGGAAAGTAAATAATGTGGGAAGAAATAGCCAGGGAATTGTTATGGCTAGGCTTGTTTAGGCCCTAGGGCTGATAGCCTAGTACCAACCTATGAACCTATGAACCTATGAATCAACTGTGTGTGTAGCACATCTGCTGAACACGATGAAGCACACAGCACATAGGATATGTGGATCATGGTTCAAGTTCCACATTGTTATTTTAATGATAAAAGTAAAAAAAACACTTTTTACAATAATAATGCATGTTGAGCTTTGCCTGTCTCATTTGCAAGTTGCTCACCTCTGCACAAACATGGTGTAATGCTGCAGACAATAAGGAGACATTGTCAATTTCAAAAAAGATACATTGCTACATATTTTGCTTTCCATCACGCAAACATGCTAAGCAGCATTGCACAGCAGTCAGTATGCTTCCAAACACCTAAAGACAATAAAAAGATATAGTAAATTTCTAAAAAGATACAGTGTAACGTGTGATCTTCCATTGCGGAAACATGCTAAGCGCCTTTATGAGGTTGTCAGTGCTCATATACAGTAATGAGTTTAAAAATTACACCTGCTGCCTAGCTCTCCCTGTGGCAACAGATGTAAGTTGATGGCCATAATACAGGTGAGCCAGGGTTCTAATCCAGAAAAATCTAAATTTTATTAATGCCAGTCTACTGAAATTTAGATAAAAATTAACAACATAGAAATAGTTATACATAAAAGTAACTAGCGGCTTGAGCATACACATATCATATATATTATATGTCTAACTATGGGTATCATTACAGTTACAGTTATACAATTAAAATTTCATTTTCTGAACTTTCATGTCTCATACAGGGTTTACTATCATATTCCCAATTGCACTACGTGAGCACTATCATTTCTATGAACCATAGAAAAAAAAACACCTTAAGCAAACAACACAAATGTCAACCGCAGAAGTGGTGAATGTTAAGATTTGACACAATTTGAACATGCACCACACTTGCACAAATGGAAACAGTCTCTGGCACCAAGTTCACAATGTGTTTGCAGAAGGGTAAGCCCCTCTGCACCCCCACACCCCCTGATACTTAGATATACAAACTCTGAGATCACACTATAGTGAGGGAAAGGGTACATTTCCCAATCCTCACTGTAGTGGATCTGCATGAAAATGTAGAAATTCACAACAGCAAATGCTGTATTGCATTTGCTGTTGTACATTTCTACATTTTAGTGTTCGTTCTTTCATTTCTACCAAATGGGTCGATTCCGACTAATGTGAATCACACATAGTCTGATTGCCCATTTGATAGTAAACCCTCATACAGACATGGTTAACCACTCAACTTTTTATATGTATATATAACTAATGAGGATGTCTGACAAACAAGTCATCAGTGGCAATGAGCATTCTGAATAGTAATGAGTGTAAAAAAATACACGTGTTGCCCATCATTCTCTGCGGCAACTAGTGTATATTCATGGCCACAATACAGATGAGCCATAATTCTAATCTATCACACTCCACATTTTATTAATGCTGTTTCACTCAATTTTTAAAAATAAAGAACGATATAGGTTCATAGGAGGTTATTAAGTTAACGGCCCTAGAGCCCTTACAAGCTAAACCATATTTATCCCAAGATGCCCCAATTGTTGGTGGTTAGTTGAGTGAAGTTCACAGAAGTAAGGGTCTATGGTAGTTAATACTGACTTCCTCTTTCCAGAAGGGACCTGGGAACCATCTCAGGAGTGAATTTGTGGTACCCATCCATTGATCTAGGTTGTGTTTGAAGAGGGTTAAGGATGGGTTCTGTTTCATGTGAATTGGAAGCTTGTTTCAGAGAAGTGACAGTCTCAGGGAGATGTACCTATCTCCCAGCATGATCTGTTCATGTCAGACTCTAGGTTAAGATCCCTGGAGTAAGTGACCCTCCTGCAGTTTGATTTATGAAAGTGTAGCATTTCCATCAGGACTGGGTCAGAGACTGTCCTGTGAGCAAGGCATAGGACACCCCTTAGCAACCTGTAGGAGATAGAATACAGTGACAGGGCTTTCATTCTTTCTGCATAAGACTTGTTTTGTGTATCCTGTAATTTCTTGGTGAGAAACCTCTGTGGTCTCTTCAATTGTTGCAGGTGTCTGGTGAGATACATGCAAAAAGGAACATTGTATTCAATTATTGGCCCGATGAGGGCCAAGTATAATGAAATTATCCTTAGATCTAGATGTGATGCCTTTACTTATAATGTGCCACATAGAAATAGTTCCTTACTACTACTATGGATATGTGGTGGTCAAAGTTCAGATGGCTATCAACCTGAGTACCCATATCATGTACCACTGAATCTACACTTTCAGGAGTGCTGTCTATAATGTAATTAGCAGGGATATCAGCTTTCCTAAAGGGAATAATAATGCATTTTTTTGCATTTAGCTTTAATCCATGGTGTTGGCACCAATATATAGATAATTATACCTAACAATAACTATGTATAGCAGTGGATATCATATGAATTATGTGTGACTGAGAGTATACTGACAACTATGTTTTTGTAATTAAAAGTGTCTTTTCTGCCCTTGATGGATTTCATACTTCAGTGATAGTCATATACACATAAATGTATAAACCAGGACCTTGTAAGGTCACACATATACATGGCTAATCACTCCATCTTTAATGTATCTATATAATGAATGAACATGTCTGACAAACACTTGTTCTGTGGCAAGGGTGAAAAATACCTACATAGAAGAATATATATTGCCTATTTTACATAGGTTTGAATCCCACATTGTACAACTTACTTTTATCAGTGTATGAAGCCACACAAAAATGTGGCAAGTCATAAATTTTATACCACCAATACATGTCTGAGAAGTTAAGTCATCTAACAGTTATAGCAGCTTCCAACCCATAAATGAATAACAACTGCCACAGTACCCTTCATACTTCATAAACTGCCTTCCTCTTTTTTAATTTCTGCAAGCCTTTTGGATTTTTAATACCATGACAGGAATGGATCCCATTCCTAAGTCAAAGTACGATTAAAATTCATGAAATTAGTATTGTTTCAATCTTTGATGTCAGCCAGAAGTGCTCTTTGCAGCACCCGCAGTGTGCCCAGTAATGACTCCTTCTGCAATTCATATGGGTTACATGTATTGGTTTGTTTGTCCTTTCGGCTTTTCCCGGTTAGGGGTCACCACAGCAGAACTCCAGTCTGCTAATGATTGGCAGTCGATTTATATGGTGCCAAGTTGGCAGCCCGACGCCCAACCTTCAGCGAAAGCATGCCCATTCACACAGGTCTTTCAGAGGCCACTCGACCATGGGGAGGACATGCAGACTCCACAAAGAAGGCACTCCAGCCAAGAATCGAACAGGAGAACCTCTTGCTGTGAGGCAACAATGCTACTGCTGTACCACCGTGGCTTTTGGTTGCATGTATTGGTAACATATCTAAATACGATTTTAGATTATTTTTTAAAAGACCCGCTGATCCTACTACTGTTGGAACTGTCTGAGTATCTTTCTTCCACATTGCTCTCGTTTCTGCCTACAAATCCTGATATTTTATGACTTTGTGTCACTCTGTACGCAAGACACTGTAGTCACTGAGTGTGGCGATTTCAGTGATCAATTCTACTTTTGTCTTTTTTTCATGGACCACTATATCTGTTTTTCCTAGCATCTGTCTTTTGAACTGTTGGTAATGGGTGATCCCATGTGATGTAGACTTCATCATTTTCTATGATCCTTTAGAGCTCATGTTTCCAGTGTTTTTCAGCCACTTCAGTACTATAATGTTTGCACAATCCCCAGTGCAATAGTCTTGCCACATTATTATGCCTTTCAGTATACAGTCCTTCTGCCATTAGCATATCACAGCCAGCAACAAGGTGTGCAACTGTTTCCATGTTTGTTTTACAAAACCTACATTTGTCTGTTTCTCCCACATGTTCAATGGATTTGTAAACTAACGTGTACGTAGCCCTCTATCTTGGGCTGCCAATATTAGCCTTTCATGTCTTGGTTTGAATTCACGTCTCGTTAACCATTCCTGCATTCGATCCTGATCAACATGAGGTTCTCCCAGAAGTTTTCAATATTTGCAACTATATTTATGCATTTTCCACATTTCTTGCCTTCTCATCTGGTCCTTCACCTTACATTCTTTCTTTTGATTTTTGGCACATTCAGTTGCTGCCTGATTTTTGTCTAAGTGTGGTTTGATTTCCATTCCTGCTTGATGCTGATATGCTTCTGTTATATTAAGCAGAGAAGCCATCTTAGATTTACTCTCCTCATGTTTCAAAAGTTTCACTACATTTGGGTCTTGTAAGGTCAGAAATATGTGTGCAGTCCCACAATTGCAGATCTATGCAATAATCAATTTCAAAAAGGCCCATCCCTACTTCAACGGGGAATATATAATCTTGGTATGCACCGATTTTTATAAATCATTTGGTGAGCATGAAACATCCTTCTTGGTTTCCTGTCTAATCTATCCAACACATTTTGGGGCCAGTCAGTCACTCCAGAACTGTAAGTTAGGACAGGAAGTGCAAACTGGTTTATAGCTTTAATTTTGTTCCTAGATGTCAACGCTGTTTTCAGGATTAATTAAAGTCTTCTAAAGTATTCCTTACTAAGTTTTATTCACATCTGTTTATATTTTATTGTTGATCCTTCAACAATTCCCAAATATTTATACACTCCCTCTTGCTTGAGTTCTTTTATATCACATTCTTGCCCCAACCTGATGTTTTCTTGGTGCTGCAGTTTTCCTGCTTTAAAGGTTGTTTTTGCACATTTATCAAGACCAAATGACATTCTTATATCATCTGAAAAAGTTTTGACAGCTTGCAGTTGTACTTTTAGTTCCTCATCTGATGAGCTATACAGTTTTTTTCCTTTCTGTTTGGCATTGTTGCTGTCCTTTTAACATTGTGTATTTCTCTTAACATCATGCAAACATGGTCAGCATGGTTGTGTGGGTTTGTGCACTAACTGTTAAATGCAATATGATGAACTGGCACTTTGACTGTTGTTGTATGACCTGTGTGGGCATGGCAAGAGCTGAAAAGGAAGGTGCCCAATTTAGGGCTCAAAGAAGGAGTGTAGATGAGTCCAGAATATTCAATGGGCTCATTGCAAAGCACCACAGCCAGGCTTTTGTAGGGGGACTATACTGCTTCTCAGTATAAATCAGAGGCTTGGAATAGTCTTGCAAAGGATATCTCCAGTGCAACTGGCATTCCACACACTGAAGAACAAATGCAGGTACCATTACAATGACATGAAAAGGTACAAGCAGGAAGAACTCAACCAGTGGCTGGATGAGTTTAGGACTGCTGACATTTCACAATTGTGTAAGTATACAGATAAAGATACTTTAAATTATATACAAATCTGGAGATAGCCAAGAGTCATATGCATAATGTCCTTCTCTTTTTCTCTGCTCCTTATTTTACAGTTGCACAGGAAATTTCATTGAGCAGGGAGGCCCATGCTTAATGCTTAGAAAGACTGAGAGAAGCAAAGGGTATGCATGCAGCGAAGATTCATTATTATTTTATTACAAGTATTGTTCTTCTATACATTAGTAGCAAATTAAGCACACATATCTTAACTGTAAAATCAAACATGTATTCTTCATTCTGTAGCTCAAGGTAATTGTAGGAGTCAATTGTAATAGTGTATTTAAATGTTGTGGGTTCAAGTCCCACAGGTAACAAATACATAGTAAAATAAAAAAATATTAAAAATTTCAACAAAACTGGCCTAATTGCAATGTTGTTAAATCTTTATTATTTTTTTAAAGCTTATGTGCAATAAATACATATTTCAAGGATTACTTGGAACAATTCTCAGTCCTAGTTTATATTTTTAAAAAGTATGGTTAGCGTAAAAGAAAAATATATTTATTTTGTAATAATTTATTGTATGTGACATATGATTGTTCTAATTATCTTTTTCTATTCTTTCTTTTACTTCACCCCTTATCTTTTTCTTTTTTATTTTTGTATGTGATCACAACATTCTGATGTCATAATTTTTTGACAAGTGACAAAATGATTTCCAGTACAGGGATGTAGGGCAACTAGTGAAGCTCAGCATTCCACTTCTCCAATGACTGCCGCACTGATGTCCAGCACATCTGGGATGCAACCTGGCAGTACTGCCTCTGCAGCTACTGCACTACCTAGGCCCTCAACATCAGGTAGCATTCCCTGGCAGCTGGTGCAGTGGTACCTCCCAGAATATTGGTGGAGGTGGGGATTTTGTCACCTGTCTGGAGCTGCCAGGTATGATGTGTGAGGTTGTAGAAGGTACCACTGGTGTACACATTAGCTGTATGGTGATAATGCTTATTAGAATGCTGAGAAAACAAAAACATCAAGCACTCCAACAGGAAACTGACGAAAAGGACAGTAATGAAAGTTCTGAGGGCGAGGACTGGATTTTCTCTGGGCATGGGCATCCGATGCCCCCTGCCTGTCCCCAATCATGATGTCCTCCAACTTTTTGTGTCACTCATCATTCCTGTGTCTGTCTTGTTTGTCCTGTCTGCACCCGCTTCCTCACTTATCCTATTTAGCTGACCCTGATATACCTATGTCCCTTACCCAACAGTCTACTCTTACTGAAATAAAATCAAAGACTTGGCACCTGTCCCACAAAGAAAAAAAATTGTCTCATTCATAGCTCTTCACTTCGCACATGTGTCTTCTCAAAACACTTGATTCAGTCCAATTGGTTATACAAGATGCTTGCATTGTTGTTGCCTATATCTCTGTTGTGGTGACGGTCCAAATTCATCCAGTTTTATATATGCCTTCATATTACACTGCTGAAGAAGTGTATAGCAAAGGTTCTTTCCTAATTTTCTCCTGCATATTCCTAAATTGCTTCCCCTTTTTTCTTCCCCCTTCTTGCCCCCATTTCACCACTTTCCTATCTACCCCATTTTCATACTTTTAATCTGGTCAAAAATAAAATCACACACCATACACACATGGCAGAAATACCCATTAATAAAGGCCTTCACTTTTTGTCCTCTGCAATTGTGAGGAGATTAACATTGTGCACCAATGCCAAGTGATAGTGAATGGCTCTTCATGTCTTGTAACTTAGTGCTGTTGCATCTGCCCAATGATTCACTCTAACACTTATTTAGACTGTAGAATGTATAAAAATGCAAATCCATATGTATACTCTTGACATAAATCAATTGACTGATCTTTATTTTTATACAGTATTTCACTCTAGTCATTGCCTCTCACATTTGCAAAACTTATCATTTTTACTTATGTAATGCCATCCTGAAAACATGTAATAAAATTAGATTGAGATGGATTCAATCCTGTGTCATTTGTCCTCAAAATATGAGCTCCATGTTCTTATACCTGCTGCCACAGGGGAAGCCAGGCAACAGGTGTTTTTGTAACGCTCAGTATTCTCCAAAGTGTTGACTGCCACACC
Source organism: Protopterus annectens (assembly GCF_019279795.1). NCBI lineage: Eukaryota > Metazoa > Chordata > Ceratodontiformes > Protopteridae > Protopterus > Protopterus annectens. The sequence goes on from NC_056733.1 coordinate 380,362,863, forward strand.
TCACTGCTTATAGTGCGCAGAGGAAGGTGACCCAATAAAACTATTACTATTTTCCTAATTAAGCAGAGACCCACATTTGCTTGTCACTTAACTCCACACAGACATAGAAGGTAATAGCAATAGTACTTAATGTCATAAAAGTTATGGCACATTTCCAATATAAACTACAGTATAAGTACCATATTATCTTTCAGCTATTTCTACCACTGACAAAATGCATAAGTACTTCTCAAGTTCAGTTGCTCAGTGGTGCACTATGTAAAGAGCTGATCAGCATGTATTACTATGTTTACTGCCCAGTTAGTCTTCATCTCATTATAATCCATGTAAAAACACAACCAAAGGGAAGGCCCCTTGCTTGTTATTGACTGAACACATATTTACTTAGACTCATGTGTGCCCTGCACCCATACACTGGAAAATGCATATGCCAGTAGCATACTTCTCAACCAGACAGATTTTTGTAGAATGTCCAGATCTTTGTCACATTTTTGGTTTGTGTTTCATAAACTTGAGGTTTTCTAGCAAAGCAGTGGCAAATCATTAAAAACAGAAGCTAGAAAAAAAATGACAGGCTAGTGAATTTCAGACTTCATACCCTTCAGAAAATTCATGCTAATGCAAAACGTTATTCTATCAATTTTCTAAGTTTGTAAGAACAATATTCAAAAATTGTCCATATTTGTGGGCCGTTGTCCAACTTTTATTTATGGCTTTGTCCAGATTTCTTGTTCTAAGCGGTTGAAAGGTATGGCCAGTAGTATTTATTTCATTTATTTTATTTTATTTTATTTTACATTTGTTAGCCGGGTAGTGTCTGGCTAGGCAAGAAGCTTGCTTTTAGCAGAGACCGGAGGAGAAAAGCTGCATAACAATAGTACAAAAAAGATTACAACATTTTTACAAAGATTTACAAAGAATATATAAAAAGTTTAACAGTTGCCTACAATCACAATTTACAAAAAGAGAAGGTAAACAGAAAAACATTACATTTCCTAAGCCTTACTACAGACAGTAATATGAAACTCATTAGCTACATAACTAAAATAAACAGTTGTGGTATTTTCATTTGGTAGAAGTAAGGCAAGGAGAGGATAACAGAAAAGAAATGTTTGATTGATGGCATGAGAAATTAGCCAGGAGTATTACAGGTGCATTGCCATTGCTGAGTAAGGTATTCCTTTAGGAGTTGTTTGAAGCTATGACTAGCTGTGTTTTTTATGGTATTCTGATGTATTAGGTTCCACTGTTTGCCTACTTTATAAGAGAAGAGAGAGTCACCAAAGGAATTATGGGACTGTGTTATCCTGACTATAAATTTATCAGATAATCTAAGGGTCCTAGGGTTGGAGAGTGCAGGGCAGTTTTCAGGTTTGTAGATAATGGAGTGACCAGTGGTGAGTTGATTAAGTGATAACAGACTGGGATATTCAAGCCAGTGTAGTTTTTGAAGAGCAAGCCAATGATGGGCCCTGTTAGGTATATTAGCAGCAAATGTTGCTATTTTATTATAGCAGAAAATCAAGTAGATATAAATCAGACATGCACAGGTTAGTGAAAATTTGAGAACAGTAGAGAAGCGTAGATAGGAGGTGGGATCTGGCTGTGGCTAGTCTGGCATTTTGAGTGAAGTCAGGTTTGGCTCTATATCGTGCATCAAGTTTGATGTGAACTTTTTAATTGTGAGTGATATATGTTTATCAAATGTTAGGTTGCTGTCTATTGTGACACCAAGTAGTTTTGTTTAATTAACTGGTTCTATTATAGTGCCATTAGTGGAGTAGATGGAGAGAGGATGTACGTTTGCTTTAGATTTCCTGTTGGGGAAAATCCATAATTTTGTTTTTCTTGGGTTTAGGATGAGTTGAAGATCATTTAGGTAAGTTAAATATCTAGAAATGATTTTTGCAGTTTATTCTGAAGTTTTTGGTGTGTGGGAGCAGAGCAAATAAGAGTAGCATTGTCGGCATATTGAATGATAGAAGCACATTTAGTGGCAATGTTTAGACTATTTGTGAATATAATAAAAAGGAGATGGCCAAAGATGGACCCTGAGGAACCCCAACAGAGACTGGGAGGAGTGTGGAGAGTTTATTATCTCAGTTAGGTACCCACTGTCAATTAGTAAGGTAACTAAAGAACCAGTTGAGAGCTTTAGAGTTGAGGTTGAAGGAGGCTAAAATGTTGAGTAGTAGTTGGGATAGCATATCAAAAGCTTTGAACATATCAAGGAATATAGTTGAGACTAGCTGTTCATTGTTTTTGAGGAGGTTGATATAGTTAATGAAACTTATGAGAGCTGTGGAGGTACTGTGTTTAGGACGGAAGCCGTGCTGTGAACTAGATAAGGGGTTATTTGTAGTAAGGTGGTATAGTAGCTGCATATGGATACATTTCTCTAAGATTTTGGCTAGTGATAATAGAATGGCAATGAGACAATTATTACAGAGATCTTTAGATGGGCCTCCCATGTGGAGGGGGATGATAGCAGATATTTTCCAGAGTATGGGGACATATTGTTCTGTGATGGATCGATTGATTACGATAGATACAGGATAGGTGATGGAGCTGGCAGCACATTTTAAGAAGTCACTAAGGAGCTGCTTAGCTGCTATACAAGTAGGTTTTAATTTTGATAGTTTTTTGATATAAGAGGTTTGTATGGGTTTAAAAGAGAAGTAGTTGGGTTTAGAGTTAGTGGAGGTAGGCACTGTAAATTGTTGGTTAGATTTGTTGCTGCTTAAAAATGAGGTGACAGTTGTGATGAAAGAAGAATTAAGTTGGAATGCTAAGCATTCAGTGATATTTGTTGTAGATGGTGCAGGGGTAGAGGTTTTGCCAGGGTTGAGGAGGTAGTTAATGCTTTGCCATTTTTTTATGGGTTATTTATGTGTTTTTGCTGAGAGGCTAGAAAATAAGATTTTTTTGTCAGATAATATTTGCTTCTTAGGTTTCTTAGTTGTTTGTAAGAGGTGAGGTTTTCTGATGTTTTGGAGGTTTGATAAGCAGTCCAGGCTCTATCCCTTTGTTTAATGAGAGATAGCATATTTGGAGTATATTTGGAGTATACTTTTTCTTGCTGGAGCAAGGTTATTAAGGATGTTAAGAAGGGTATCATTAAAATATTGTACAGCTTGGTCTAGGTGGAGCAATTTTAGAGGAGACCAGCTGCAGGTTTGAAGAAGAGAATTTAAAATGGTAAGAGGAAAGTTTATTTTGTTGTGTATGTGTTTGAAAATGACATTACGGGGGAGTGAATGCATTTCTTTAGTAGAAAGGTAGGGGAGTGATCACTGAGAGAATCAGGGAGGTACCCAGCATGGCGGGCAAGGTTGGGCTTATTGAGTAGTATCCAGTCTAGAATAGATTCTTTCTAAGTGTGTTTATTGATTCTACTGGGGGAGTTTATAGTTTGGGTGAAACTGAATAGAATGATAAAATTGGAAGAGTTGTCAGATGAGCAGGATAGCCAGTCCAAGTTGAAATTGTCTAGCACTATAGTTTCCTGGTTGAAAGTAGAGATTGCCCAGGATAGGAAACCTTCAATGGTAGGTAGATTATTTCCTGTTGGTAGGTAAGATGCAATAATTATGATGGTTTTATGTGGATTTAATTCAAATTGGGTGGTTATAATATTTCCTTCTGATAGATCTGGGGGAGTACAGATTCATTTTTCAATTTTGAGGAAATTTTTATACAGGATGGCAATGCCTCCACCACACTTGTTCAGCCTATCTTGCCTAATAACATTATAATCACTAGTAAGTATTTCCTCTTTAATGTGGGAATTTACCCATGTCTGTGTAATAATTACTATATCAGGAGTGTAGGTAGCAAGGGATTCATGAAATTCACTAGTTTTTTTTGTGATACTTCTGTGGTTAAAATTAGTTATGAATAAGTGTGATTTGGAATTTTTTTAGGGGAGGAAGGTGGAGGGTAGCATTAGCAGGTGTTGTGGGTGTTATTTGGTGGGGTGAGAGTAGCTGTACAGGCCCTGTGTTAGGATGTATATCAGTTTGGAGTTTGATTTCTGTTAGTGAGTGTAGAAGAAGAGAGAGTTTGAGTTTGAATATTAGTCGAAAGGAGCCTGTATAGGATGGAGGGTTGGGGGTATAGACATACTTATAGTGGAAAAGTAATATGTTAGAGTTTGTGTAGAGGTTAGAATATATGTGAAAATGGAAATTTGGTTTTGATGGTATGTAATATTGGAGAGTGTAGGAGAGGGGTAATGTGTTATGTTTGATGTGATGAAGGTAGTGGAGTGGGAGGCTAGGCAGTGGGTAATGAGTAGGAGAGAGTTCTCAGAAGAGTGGTGACAACTGACATGGTGAACAGTAGAGAAATAGGAATAAAACATGGGTGAGTTGGTTGCGTGAAGTTTAGTAGAGAGAGAAGTGTACTGATAAAGTGATGTGGTAGGGGAGAGGGTGTTGTTTGAGGGATTAAATAATGGTTAGTGAGGTGGGAGGGGAGAAAGAGAAAGAAATAATTGATTGTGGGTGTGTTCCATGAGGTAGTTGCAAGTTATAGTACAATGAATTAGAAGGATAATGAGTTGTGGCTTTAGGTGTGAGAATGGGGGTAGGGTAGTATTTTCCAAATGTCAACTGCACTACAAAAATAAATAGCACAACTGCATGGTTACATCATCTAAAGCTTTATACTATTGACAGACAATGAGTACACATACAGTTGCATTCATGCTGATCACAAAACATCTGTGTGACTGTGTGTGTGTGTGTATTTGTGTGTGTGTGTGTGTGTGTGTGTGTGTGTGTGTGTGTGTGTGTGTGTGTGTGTGTGTGTGTGTGTGTGTGACTGTAAGTGTGTAATGTACACAACATATTCAGGAAAAGATGCATATGTCTCAGTTCTGCAACATACATTCCTGGAAACTTACTGCATCTAGTTTGAAAAGCTGTCTCTTAATGCATACCTGCACATTGGAACCCCAACAGAAAATCAAAGTTCCACATTTTGCACACCACTCTCATAACAGGATATGTTATCCACATCATATAATGATGATGCCATCACCTATAAAGACCAGTATGACAAGGTAAAAGCATACTTCTGGGATATCACAGTTATTAACTACTGTGTTATGCAGATGGGAACAAAATAGTTAAGTGTGGATAAACTTACCACAACAACTACATTATGTATGAGTCTTTATATATGTGTAAGTGTGCGTGCATAGTCAGAAGAGCATGAGTCTGTATCCTACTCTCAGCAATCCAGTCCCATGTAAAAAACAATTTTACAGTTGTACATGGCTTCACAGCCATTTCATACAGGCATCCAAACATACAATGCTGATGTCATCTGCTATAAAATGTCTGGCAACAATGCAAAAGTGAGACTCATTCTGTGGTGCTTGAAGTTTAGTACTGTGTTCTCTAGCTTGTGTAACTAGTTAAGTAGGGGTTATAATTTCACCGCTGTCAATCAATATGTGTGTGTGTGTGTGTGTGTGTGTGTGTGTGTGTGTGTGTGTGTGTGTGTGTGTGTGTGTGTGTGTGTGGCTAGGCTTATAAATGCCCTTGGGCAGATAGCCTAGTACCTACCTATGAACCTATAAACCTATGAACCATCCAGTATAAATTATCCAGAAAACTGTAGAAGTCAGACTTGTGTCATGGAGCTTGCATTAACTACTGTGTTCCTTAATTTGTGTAAGTAGTTAGGAAGGGGTTTTAAGCTCACTGCAGTCAACTGGTGTGTGCGTGTCTGTGTGTGTGTGTGTGTGTGTGTGTGTGTGTGTGTGTGTGTAGTCAGAAGAACATGATTCTGTATGCTACTGTCAGCAAGCCAGTCTCATGAGGAACACATTTTTTTCCAGTCTGACATGCCTATACAACCATTTCATACAAGCCTTCCAAATCTTCTCACAAGCATACACTGCTGATGTCATCAGCTATAAAGTATTGTCTGACACTATAAAATCCAGACTTGTGCAGTGGAAATTGTGCTAAGTACTGCATGTACATAGTTAGGAAGGGGTACTAGTCACACTGAGTTCAACAGGTATGTGTGTTTGTGTTCAGGTAGTTCACATTCTAGAGACCATTTTAGAACAGCATGTGAGACACTCCTATTACCATCATCTTTTCATCAAACAGTGATGCTGTCATCAACTATAAAGTATTTTATAACACTTCAGAAGCCAAACTTGTGCTGTGGTGCATGTATTAAGTGCTGTGTTCTGTAGATAGTTAGGAGTTCTAATTTCACTACAGTCAAATGGGGGGCGTATGTGTGTGTATGTGTGTGAGTGTGTGTGTGTTTGTTCAGCAATCACCTGGTGGCAATTTTAGAATGGCATGTGAGCCCACATCATTATCAGAGACTCCTCTTAATATCTTCTTGTTAACATACACTGATGATGTCATCCTCTATAAAATATACTCTGACACTATTTAAGTGCACTGTGGCACTAATGTTATGTAGTGTGTTTTCCAGCTTCTGTAACTAGATAGATAGGAGATTCTAATCTGATAGCAGGCAAATTGAGTGTGTATTCATTCAAATAATACTTCTGAGAAAGTTATACACCAAAATGTGACTCCACATCCATGTCAGACACCCCCCAAAATCTTCTTCTCATCATACAGTGATGCTATCACACTCCATAAAGTGCAATGTCACAATATTAAAGTTAGACATATATGGTGGTACTAGTGTTACACAGTATGGAATTCAGCTTCTGTACCTACACAGGTCTAATGTTCAAATCAGACCCAGTCTACTGGTGTGTGTGTGTGTGTGTGTGTGTGTGTGTGTGTGTGTGTGTGTGTGTGTGTGTGTGTGTGTGTGTGTGTGTGTGTGTGTGTGTGTGTGTGTGTGTGCGTGTGCGTGTGTGTGTGTGTGTGTGTGTCATTATCTTTTAAATTTATTTTTATTTCACTACCATTTAGGAGAAACTTTAACATAGCCCAATGAATCGACCATCCTCTTTTGCCCTCTGACCATATGACATCCTTCCTGCAGTAGACTGAAGGATGTCCTCATATCAAAGATGGATACACCTATCATGAAGCAGAGTCCTTCCATGAGTCTCTGCAAACCATCTCCAGATCACTGGATGTGTGATTGCTAATTTTGTCATGGTGTGGTGCACGTCACATATTGACAGAGGCAGTACGTAATACAATCAAACAAATGCAGACACATGCCCACATAGCCTTACTATCTTCCATCAGATAGATATAGCTGTTTTTGTTTAAATGATATAATAATGTATATCATTTTCTGTGATGTTGGCTGTTAGCCTAGTGATGTCCTTTGACCCTGTGAGCATGCCACATGTCAATGATGATGTCATCCATGTGTGCTATGTTGAGGTATAGATGTACTGTAGCTCTACAAAATGGCATTGCAATCTGTGATGTGAGGTAATGCAATGATGGCTGCTGCTGCCATTTGATTACATGTTCCTTCCATAACAGCTGTAGTAATATGCATTCTGAGAACTGTTGACATGGGATGATGCTATGTATATTATTGGCTTTGTAAGGCATGTGTTTTGTAGTGGAACATATCAACATTCTATGCAGTTTTCATCCAATCATCACAGTGACAAATGCAGTATGGCACAGCAGTGCATGTGTATACCTACCATCATTAAATGCTCTGTGCCATGCATCAATATAAAGTCATACACATTATGGGTCTATATCATATGAGCGAATCGCACAAATTGTGAACGCTTATAATATCGAACGTACCGGACCTCAAACTTCCTATTGTGGGGGGGTTGTGCCCCCCACTCCTCCCGCTAAATATATATTCCAACTCTGAGATCACACTACAGTGAGGAAAGGGCAGATATCTCATTCTTCACTGTACCGCAATCTCAGAGAAAGCATTTCGAGGTGCAGTACGTTCAATATTATGAGTGTTCACAATTTCTGCGATTCGCTCATATGATATAGATCCACACATTACATGGGCATATAAGTCTTTTATTATCCACATGTTGTAATGCTGTGATATAAATAAACATATCATACATTTTGATTCAGTTGCAACCTTGTGGAATTCATTATATATGCAATTGTGTTATTATTCCCAAGGATTATTGAGGTTTTCCCAGCAGCACTGTGTGACTGTCAGCATTTGTGTCAGTAACTGTTCTGCATGAACCACATTCACCTCATTTGTAATGTGTTCATATATGCTATCAGGCCACTCACACACAGCTTTACAATGAAAAACATACAAGCACATGTTGTGCAATTGATGTAATTAAGTGACATTAGTAGAGCTGTATGACTGTGTGAACAATACCACTGTATGGCATGTGATGCATAACCAAGGTAGTATTTGGAGGTATTGTCACAAATAATTAATTTAAATAAGTGTGAAATGTTAAGGGCAATACAAAACTAAGCACAGAGCTTTTTGTGGATGCCACCACTCTTACTGAATCAGAGAAATAGACAACCTGCAAGCTGACAGTTTGTTTTAAAATGCACCCCTCTGTTTCCACTGGCAAACGTTACTTGGTTTATTTTCTCAGGAGAGCAGCTCATCTGCGTGTTCTATAAGGCTAAAAACACAAGATCAATGGGCCCTGACAACATCCCAGGTTGCCTGTACAGTAACTTAAAACCTGATGTAGCAGATGCACTTAGATCCCTACGTAAACACAACCTCCAGACATCCTATGTTCTGGCAGAAGGGTGTACAGCAGTAGTTATCTATCTGAATAAGGGGGACCATCACCTGATACAGGGAGTTATAGACCCATAATCCTGCTTCTCCTCATCTGTGAGGCAGACCAAAGATTCATCATAGACCTTATCAAAAAGGACACAGGTAATCTCTTGACTGTGTATCCAACCCATTTCTCATTCATTAAGGCTGCATTATGTCTGTTAGATCTGGTTGATGTTTTCAAGACGGTCACAAGGGCATGCATGAGGAAAAGACTGTTCTCTCACATAACTTGATTTAGCCAAGGCATTTGACATAAATCTACAGTTGAGTATTACAGAGATACTGTCGCATGTGGGCATAAACACCTATGTCACCAGGTGGGTAGACAAACACAATAATGTCAAAGTGTGTGAAATCACCTTTAACAAGACTCCAGTGACCAGGTCCATACCTCACTGTTCTGTACTTGGCCCTTTCCTGTCAGTATTTAAGTCTCAGATGTCAAGACATCATTGTTTATTAGATCCAAATTTGAGTATGGAATAACAATATGGAAACCCTATAGGAAAACAAGCATGAAAAAACTGGAAAGAGTACAGCAGAAATATATTAAGGGCATCCATGGATGTGAAAATCTAAGTTATTATGAAAGATTAAAATATCTGAACTTGTACAGTGTCTCTTACAGATATTTAAGAGGAGATCTTATTCAGGTATATAAAGCATTTAGGAACAACTACCTCTGGGAATGTTTGGGGTTAGCAAAGAGTACTAGAGAATCATCAGATAACCTATGTAGAAGATTCTATAGGAATGAGAAGTGTACTAATTGGTTTTCTGACAGAGTAGCTGATGCTTGGAACAGACTACCAAATTACATTAAAGCAAGTACTAGTTTAGATATTTTTAAGAACAGCCTGGACATTTATTATTGGAACAAGTGTTTTGGCATATTGCCAAGCTAGAAGGGCTTTAATGCCCGTGCTTGAAACATTTGTATGTATGTATGTATGTATGTATGTATGTAAGACAAACCTATACATCCTTTGTCTAACCATCTTTGTGGATGACTGCAAATTGTGGACAATTATCGAATCCCAAAAGTATATTGATATACTATAAAAAGTATTAACAAACACAAATGATTTTTGTCAGAGTCATGGAGACACACTAGATAAACGCAAGCCATAATTAGTCCCTTTATGAAAGCAAATACACAGGCTAATTACAATATAGGCAGAACACCCTTTTGAGGTGATCAAGTAGTACATTAACTGGGTACTCAGGTACATAGTCAGTTGAACTTCCACCAGCATGTGACCACAGTGGTGAGAAATTCCTTGTATATAGTACAACTAGCCACTGGGGATGCACAAGCCAGTGCATTTCTTTGTGCCAGTCCCAAGCCCGGATAAATGGGGAGGGTTGCGTTAGGAAGGGCATCCGGCATAAAACTTCACCAAAACATTTCATGCAGTCACCAAGAAAAAATTTTATACTGGATCGGTCGAGGCCTGGGTTAACAATGACTGCCACCAGTACTGTTAGCATACAGGGTGCTGGCAGAAATTGGGCTACTGTTGGCCGAAGGAGGAGAAGAGGTGGAAGACATGGCTGAATGCAGGAGGAGAGGAGAAAGGCTAGGACTGTGGTAGTGAGGGTCAGAACTTTGAATGTTGGCAGTATGACTGGTATAGGGAGAGAGCTAGCTGATATGATGAACAGAAGGAAGGTTGGTATATTGTATGTGCAATAGACCAGATGGAAGGGGAGTAAGGCTAGGTGTATCGGAGGTGGGTTCAAATTGTTTTATCATGGTGTGGATGGGAGGAGAAATGGCGTAGGAATTATTCTGAAGGAACAGTATGCTGAGAGTGTTTTGGAGGTGAAAAGAGTGCTGGATAGAGTGATGTTTATGAAGCTGGAAATTGATGGTGTAATGATGAATGTTGTTAGTGCGTATGCTCCACAAACTGGGTGTGCAATGGATGAGAAAGAAAAATTTTGGAGTGAATTGGATGAAGTGGTGATGACTGTACCCAAGGATGAGAGAGTGGTGATTGGAGCAGATTTCAATGGGCATGTTGGTGAAGGGAACAGAGGGGATGAGGAAGTGATGGGTAGGTATGGTGTTAAACAAAGGAATGCAGAAGGTCAGATGGTAGTGGACTTTGCAAAAAGGATGGACATGGCTGTGGTGAATACGTATTTTAACAAGAGGGAAGAGCATAGGGTGACATACAAGAGTGGAGAAAGATGCACACAGGTGGATTATATCTTATGTAGGAGGGCCAGTTTGAAGGAGATTGGAGACTGTAAAGTGGTGACCGGAGAAAGTGCTGTTAGGCAGCATAGGATAGCGGTTTATAGGAGGACGTTGGTTATCAAGAAGAGGAGGAGGAGTGTGAGGGCAGCACCAAGGATCAAGTGGTGGAAACTGAAAAAGGGTAATTGTGAGGTGGAGTTCAAGGATGAGTTAAGACAGGCACTGGGTGGCAGTGAAGAGTTACCAAATAGCTGGGTAACTACAGAAGAGCTAGTAAGGGAGATGGCTAGAAAGGTGCTTGGTATCACATCTGGACAGAGGAAGGATGACAAGGAGAAATGGCGGTGGAATGAGGAAGTACAGGAGAGTATACAGAGAAAGAGGTTGGCAAAGAAGAAGTGGGATTGTCAGAGAGATGAAGAAAGTAGACAGGAGTATAAGGAGATGAGGTGCATGGCAAGGAGAGAGGTGGCGAAGGCTAAGAATAAGGCATATGAAGAGTTGTATGAAAGGTTGGACACTAAGGAGGGAGAAAAGGACCTGTACCAATTGGCTAGACAGAGGGACCGAGCTAGGAAAGATGTGCAACAGGTAAAGGTGATAAAGGATAATGAGGGAAACATACTCACAAGCAAGGAGAGTGTGTTGAGGAGATGGAAAGAGTACTTTGAGGGGTTGATGAATGAAGAGAATGAGAGGGAGAGAAGGTTGGATGATGTAGGGATAGTAAATTATGAAGTATAATGGATTAGCAAGGAGGAAGTAAGGATAGCTATGAAGAGAATGAAGAATGAAAAGGCTGTTGGCCCAGATGGCATACCTGTGGAAGCATGGAGGTGTTTAGGTGAAATGGCAGTGGAGTTTTTAACCAGATTGTTTAATGAAATCTTGGAAAGTGAGAGGATGCCTGAGGAATAGAGTAAAAGTGTTTTGGTACCGATTTTTAAGAATAAGGGTGATGTGCAGAGCTGTAGTAACTACAGAGGGATAAAATTGATCAGTCACAGCATGAAGTTATGGGAAAGAGTAGTGGAAGCAAGGTTAAGAAGGGACGTGATGATTAGTGATCAGCAGTATGGTTTCATGCCAGGAAAAAGCACTACAGATGTGAGCTTTGTTCTGAGAGTGTTGATGGAGAAGTACAGAGAATGTCGGAAGGAGTTGCATTGTGTTTTTGTAGACTTGGAGAATGCATATGACAGGGTGCCTAGAGAGGAGTTGTGGTATTGCATGAGGAAGTCAAGAGTGTCAGAAAAGTATGTAAGAGTGGTACAGGATATGTACGAGGGTAGTGTGACAGTGGTGAGGTCTGCGGTGGGAATGATGGATGCGTTTAAGGTGGAGGTGGGGTTACATCAAGGATCAGCTCTGAGCCCTTTCTTATTTGCAATGGTGATGGACAGGTTGACAGACGAGATCAGACAGGAGTCCCCGTGGACTATGATGTTTGCAGATGACATTGTGATCTGTAATGAGAGTAGGGAACAGGTGGATGAGACCCTGGAGTGATGGAGATATGCTCTAGAGAGAAGAGGAATGAAGGTCAGCAGGACTAAGACAGAATATATGTGTGTGAATTGTCTTTGGGGTGTACTTATACTGACATACCTTTTCCTGCTATACATTACCATATTTCACTTGTCCCCTTCCCCTTCCTACCATTCATGTCTGTGGCCCTTTTCAATACACACAATTTCCCAGAGTAGTGTATTTATAATGCAGTCTGTGTACCCTTGATGATAACCACAAAGCATTTATTTCAGTATGCCAAACATATTATATTGTACATTGCACTAAGTAAACTTTTGTATAATGTGTTAGTACTGCTGTCATTGCCTTAATTTTAGACCTGGTGGTCACTGTGGCTGTCTGCACAATCTTGCAGAACAACTTTGCCTGGAGATAAACTTGTCTGCATGTCTAAATGTGTTTGTGCTGCTTTACATGTTTTCCTGGCTGGCAACACTGTTGCTGGCCATGAAACATTGTCTGTGTCCATATAAGCAAGATGCAACATATGCATACACAATTAGAGCAGCTGCTCATCTTGCAAAAAGATAAACTCTGTGCAGTCTTCCAGCTTGCGTAAATAAAACAAATTATTTATTTATAGTTTGATTTAGGATACCTTCCATGTCCACAGACAACCACGAGATTTCTAAATGTTCTCTTTGACTTCATGTACTTGAACAACTGCAAGAAATTTTTAAATGTTCTCTCTGAATTGCTAATAAGAAAAGTATTTTAATGAGGGATGGTTTCAATTATCCATCATTAAAGTGGTCGACCTATACCTCAAAAAATGGGTATGCCAAAAAAACCCAAGACTTAATAAATAATAATTCTCTAGAGCAAATAGTAAACAAGCTAACTAGTTGACAAAGCATTCTAGACTTTATCCTTAAGAACATCCTTACCAACACACCTCTCCACATTTAACATTCCTATAGTACCACCATCCCTGGTTTAATCTAACCAGTAAGTGGTGACCTTCTCCTTAAAAGTCTAAAACACACACACATAAAGAATTCTGAATTTAAGGGCTTTAAATGGACAAACCTTCTCAAAATCGGTGAGCTCTTATAATTTGCTTGTAATATCAACAATTTTCATGCAGCCTCAACTGCAATGGAGTTTTATTCTATTCTATTCTAGATATATTTAGATTTAGCAGTTCCTGATAGAACCAAATATAATTGAAAATTTAAAAGCAAACTACAGTGGAAGCCCATCAGTATAAATACACTTTATAACAAAAAGAAAAAAAGTCTTCTAGTCCTTTAAGAAATATAACTCTACTGACATTAAAAGTGGTATGCAAAAGATCAACAAGGAACTAAAAGGTGCCATTAGGAAGGCCATAGCCAATAATTAATTAAAATTAGATTGGAAACTAATGATTATTATACATATGTCTTTATTTACATCATAAATTTAAGATATAACACTAACAAGCAGTGTACTAAATTAATCTACAGTGGCATCATCCACTCAGATTTTTTTTAATTTCTCCAAGTCTTTTGGGTTTCTAATACCATGGTGGGAATGGACCCCATTCCTATGTCAAAGTATGATTAAAGTTTGTGAAATTAGTATTATTTCAATCTTTGATGTTAGCCAAAAGTGCTCTTCACAGCACCAGTAATGTGCCTAGAACTGACTCATTCTGCAGTTCATATGGAGTTACATGTATTGGTAAACATCGAAATAGGACTTGCTCCTGTTTTTATTGAAACTGTTTAGGAATCCTTCTTCCACACTGCCTTCATGTCTTGCCTGCAAATCCTAGTCTTTTATGACTTTGTGTCTCTCTCTACATAAGACACTATAATCACTGGGTGGAGCAGTTTCTATAATCGAGCCACTTTTTTCTTTTTTTTTTGTGGACTACTATATCTGTTTTTTGAACTGTTGGTAATGGGTGACCTCATGTGATATAAACTTCATTATTCTGTATAATGCTTTGTGGCTCATGTTTCCAATGCTTTTCAGCTACTTCAGTGTTTTAATGTTTGAACAATCCCCAGTGCAACAGTATTGCCACATTATTATGCCTTTCAGTACACAGGCCCTCTGCCATGAATATATTATATCCAGCAATAAGATACATGGCTGTTTCCAGTTCTGTTTTAAAGAACCTGCATTTGTCTGTTTCTCTGTCATGTTTAATGGACTTTGTAAACCAACATGTATGTAGTCCACTGTCCTCGTCCACTTCTATTAACCTTTCATATTTTAGTTTAAATTTACCTCTCCTTTACCATTCCGGCTTTGATCCTTTGTTCTATATGAATCGCATTGCTACACTTTTGTTTTATTACTATGATTGAGTTTTCTTTTAAATGACTATAAACTCTATAGGCATCAGTTCCAGTGTATATTTTATACTTTGTTGGTAGGTAAGTTATTGGTTGATAGTTCTTAGGATGACTTGCAGGTTCACTCTTAAGGAGGAGTACCATTTCTTCTGATGTTAACCAGGTTGGTGTGTGTTTGGGGTGTGCATATAAGTAGTTCTTACTCAGGTCTAAATCTTTATGTAGTGATGTTAATACTTTTAACTAGAATTTAGGTACTGCATCTGTGCCTAGGGTTTTCTAGTTATGAGCTTTTCCTAATTTTATTTCAATTTCTCTGGCTGTTGCCTTATCACATTTCATAAACTATGCATTAGAAATTCTTACTGTTTTTTTTTTACTTCTTTTATCCATTCAGCAGTTTTTTTATGTTCCACAGGGTCTAGATATTTCTCCAGAAAGTGTCTATTTCTTCTTTTTTTGGTTTTGTTTCAATTTCTTTCACTTTGTTTCTCAATTATCTATAAAACTTTTTTTTGATCATCAATGAATTGCTTATTTTATACTTTTCATTTATATTTACCTGCATATCTTCTAAGTGTTTCTGCCTGTGCTGATATCTTTAGTTTATTATTTGCAATAGTGCCTGATAGATCCTAGTCTGTTCTAGTACTGTGCATTGCTTTTATCATGTATATCTTTATAAATATGTTTGTTGGTCTTTTCCTCTTATAAACTCTTCCATCAGTGACACCTTGTCTTAATTGCTTTATAGTTGTCTCTATTCCATATTTTTGAATTCTTCCCCTCTTTTCCCTTATTGCCCTGTTCTTTGTGGTAAGATTTTTATCTGTTATTAATTTTGCTGCACAGTAATATATCAGATTTACTTCTGTTATATCATGTGAATTTCTGTTAAAAGTCTTGATTACTGTGTTTATTTGTTTTACCAGATGTCTAATGTTTTGGGTCTTCTTGACTTTCTATAATCTATTTCTTTCATTGATCTTAATATGCTATCCATCTCTATAAAATCAAACAACTCTTCCCTTAGATCTTTTTTCTTGTAAACTGAGGGCACATTCTTTATTCTCCCTTCCCTGCAAGCATTTTACAGGATGTTCCAAAACATCTTCCTGTGACTTATTCTCTTCAGCTGCATCCTATTGCTCTTTTATATGGGAACTCACTGGCCTATCACTGCACAACATTGACTGCATCAACATTGTCATTGTTTCCTGTTCCTTAACTTGCTGTGTTAAACTTTTCTATTGGTTTTCTACTGAAGTCTCCAGAGATCTTCATGTGGCAACTGATCTGCTGCTTTCCATTCTACTTGTTTCTCCTTAATTTGGGGACTCACCGCTCCATTATGCTGTGACATTGCCAGTGTTGGATTTTCTACACTAAATCCTTGATGTCACAGGTAATCCATAACTTCAGTTTCTCTTTCCTTAACTTCTTCATTACTAATCCTGTTTTCTACTTTGTTTTTTTATTTTTTATATTGTTACATTTTCCGTATCTGGATGCCTTTGCCTGTATTTTTTTTTCAATTGTGGATTCATTTTACTTTTTTTTTGCATAAACATTGCACCATATTAAATCTCTTTTTCTTTCCCAAGTCCATATTTCTTCTTCAGATATTTTCCACTCCACCTGTTTTTCCTTAAATTGGGGACTCATTGTTACATAATGTTGTGACATAACTTGTGTTAGACTTTGTATACTAAATCCTTCACTTCGCAAGTATTCTATTTGTTTAACTTCTACTTTACTAATCTTCTGTTCCACATTCCCCCTTCTGTTCTACATTCCCCCTTTGTGATCTTATTTGTTGTAATGTGAAATGTAACATATCTGGGTGTCTTTGTCTGCATTTTTCTTCAAATATCTTTGATATTTCTTTTTTTAATTGATTAGTTTGGCTTTCTTCTTTGGATAAATATTGCACCATATCAGATCTTTCTTTCTTATGTCCATGTTTCTTTTTTATACCTTTCAAAAATCTCTAAGTTTTGTTACTTACATTTTTGCACTTCCTCAATTGATTCTTTTTTAAAATGGCCCAAAGTTTCTTGGTCTATATAATATTTTTCATAGATCTGTTGAATTAATGAACGTAAATTTGCATTTGAAGCTTTTGACAATTTGTCTTGTGCAAGTATTTTTTCTTTCCTCTGATTTCTCTTTTAATCTTTTTGAATATCTTCTGTCTGGAAATTCTGGAGTTCTTGCATGATAGGATAGTAACATTACATAATTTCTTTCTTATCTTCAATAGTCCACTGTATTATCTGTATGGCTCTTTTTTGGCCTATCAATTTTTGTGTTTTTTGTGGACTGCTTCTTACTTCTACAACAGGGGGGACTGACCTGAAATAATAGACTTGCAAATGAATGTAGTGCCAACATTATTCTGAGAACAGTCATCATTTTGCAAATCTCTGAATCCCATACACTCCATGAGATCATCAAGGAAATATCCTAAATGGGTTCTCAAAACCTAAAAATATCATCTCATGGAAATTTCCTTGAACTTGTTTACTTTAAGCTCAGCCACAGGGTATGTCCCAGAAGTATGTAGAACTGCTGTTGTGATGACCCTTCATATGGAGGGCCCAACTACAGCCCCTCAGAACTATGGGCCCATCAGCTTAACTAGTCTAATCTGCAAAACCATGGAAAATATTATATTGACTTTATAGACTACAGTATCAAAATCCTAATACAGGCAGACCCAGGCAGTTTGTTTTTGTCAAAAGAAGTCCATCTACTAGGCTCTCAACTATTTTTTTTTTCAAAAGGACATCACATCTACTTAATTTAGTAAATATCTTTAGGAACATCACAGAGGAATTGTATAGTAATCATTTGGTCTATACCATCTCTCTGGATCTAGCAAAGGTATTTGACACCATCCCCCTTATGGGTATTGCAAATACACTAATATACTTAAATGTAGACCCTTATATGGTTAAGTGGATAGCAAATTGAAAGAGTCCCATATACTTTATTGGTTGGGTAATTCAATTAATCTACAGACAGATATATTTATAAAAGTGTAAATAGGATCCGCAGTCCACCAGGGCTCAAAATGTAAAAACATTTATTATAAAATGTTAGCACTTTCAGGATAACCCTTCCTCAGATGTTAAAACTTCTCTAAACTCCCTGGTGGACTGTGAATCTTATTTACACTTTTTGTACTGTTTTTGGTTTCCACAGACCTTTGGTCTCCTTGTGTTTGGATTTTTTTTTCTCACAGATATATTTATGAGTAAATGTTGATTGAAATCAAGGGCCAGGTTCTAAAAGAGTTGCTCTCACTGTAAGTCTGTTATGATTCTAAAAGACTTGCTTTCACTGTAAGTGAAATAATTTGGAGTAACCTCTATCTATAAACAGGCTTACTATTGGGACTAGAATCTTCCAAACATCTGTTCTCAGCCTGGTCTCAGAGTAAATAATTACTTACATTGAGAACACGTCTTTTGGAATCAGGACCTAAATGTTGATGGAGTGTTGCCGTGGAATGCTGGAAGCATATTTGTGTAGATGTGTGTGTGTGTGTGTGTCTGTGTGTGTGTGTGTGTTTGTTTACATATCAAGAAGTGTTTAAAGAGCTAATAGCAGTTAGATGTATCTTTTCGTACATTTTGAATAACTCACAGATAAAAGGACATTGAAAAACATAAAAGTTCTTGAAAACATCATTCATGTTCATACTGCTTAAAAGTATGCCAAGAAGATACAGGTGGGAAAAGGGCTACAAATAAATACATACATGCATAAATAAAAGCAAGAAACAAGGAAACAGTCATGAAAAGATTATTTTGGGGAAGAAAGGCAGCAGTCTTGAAAAGATTATTTTAGAAAACAAGGCAGCAGTCTTGAAAGATTAGTTATAGCTGCACTGCTTAATAAAGTAGCTCTTCTATGTTTTTCTCTTCATTGACTGTGGACATTATTAATTCATTACATCCAAGTGATGCCTCCAGGTGCATCTGCAGTTAACATCTACTGACTCCTGTAGGCATCAGCTATTGCTTGTTCATATTTGCATCAATAATTCCAAAACCTTACACGATGGCAAACTCAAGTGCATTAATATTTGACCTCTGTCTAGTGCAGATAAATAGATGTTAACTGTTGTTTTTATGATATTAATTTATATAGATATAGTTTTCACATTTTTCTAAATATCTCAACAGCCAAGTAACACAGACAGAATTCTTTAGCCTCATATGAAAGCTCTCAGCTAGATGAATAACATGCTGCTGACTGTGTGTAACTTAAGTAGTTGCTGAAATATTGTAAGTTGTTTACAAAATATTACAAATGTAATACTTACTGTGTTTACTGTGACTTATAAAATTCAGTTTAAGATGTGGAACCCAAAGAATACTGCCATTATAAAAATAGTTTGTGCTGAATAGTTTGCCATTCATACTTTTATAACCCCTATGGTTCCAGAGATATTAACATTTGTTTGAAATATGAGGACATAATTTGATTCTGTCAAAAGGCTTAGGCTCTGCCCACTGGAAGCTACAGTGCAGATTTCCTGAGCTCCATTGGAGTAACAAGATTGTCAGCATGGTGAAGATGCAAATGAGTTCAAAACTCATTAGAATTTCTGAATTAAAAAAACTTGTAACCATTTAAGGATGTTCACTTCATGTAGGCACTTCCACAGTGTTTGTGTTGAATGCATGGAAGCAGTCAAAGTTGACATCAGGGCGGTGTATCGGGTTACACTTACAGAGGTGTACGCATAGGTCTGTGAAGTGTAAAAGTGCATGTAAGCAGTACACAATTCACAAGTTCTGTGTCATCCTGTTTATTGTTTGTTAAAATGCATTGTATCTGTCTGCATTAAGTTAACATTTATTTTTTTAATTTTTGTCCTTGTTTATGAAATGCGGCACTTAGTGCAACCACAGGAAATGGAGCAATGAAAGGCAGGTTTCTTGGTGCTTGTCCCATATCTATTCCTGTGGCAGCATGTGTATGTGTAGGGCTAGAGTGTAAAAGGTTTTGGCTGCTACTACAGAGTCTGCAACCTTCCCAATACTTTTTGAACTGCATGTTAGTGCGATATCATAGACACTGACAAAAATAATAAGATCCCATGTGTTCATCTTATTTCAGCATTGGTGTGCACAGTGGCACATAGATATACACAGTGCACTAATAGGCACCAATGAGTTTATATATTCAGTAAAGTAGGAAATGTTTTTCATAGATGCTAATTACAGCATAAGCAGGTGATTTTCAGTATGATGGAGCTATTCAACAAGCTAAAAAGCATCCATGTAGCCTTTTTCCTGCATACTTCAATACCACGGGAGTAGACACAAGAAAATTCTAGGCCTGAAATAAAATTGACTCAATTGATGTATTTGCAAGGTAAGTCCTAAACCTAGATTGCATTCTATAATAATATTATGGCATATCCTTGTATATCTTAACTTGTGCAGTAATTAAATAAATAGTGGTGGATTTGTACAAAAATTGCCTTAACATAGGATAGCAGACATGTATTTTATTTATATGTGTCCATTACTAAGGTTTTCTTTCTTATTACTCTGATTTTTTATTGCTCTTTTTGCATGATGTACTGTATAGCACAAATAGTGTAAGTGTGTACTGGCTATGTTTTTCTGGTTTGCGAAAATCACAGCAGATCACCAATGAAGCAGACGGCCAAAAATAGTAACCGGGTACATTCGATTAATGCCCTTGTCCATCATGAAAAAAATGGCCTGGAGTACAGATGGTACTGAGTTCTAGTACAGAATGTGCAATCTTTGTTTTACTGCTGTAATATTGCAGTTTACAGCAACAAAATGCAACATAGATAACTGTTTCCTCAACATTCTTGTGGCAACAGGTACAAGTGTAAGACTGGCATACACATGGTCCTGGGTTCAAATACACTATATGCATTATAATATTATTTTTACTGACATTAGAAATGCAGCAAACAGGCATAACTCGCATGAGTGCACACTTTGTTAGCCATTGCACAAATCCACTGCTCACTGTGCTATGGAACTGTATATATGATGCTTTCTTATTGGTGTTTATTATCCATTTCCTTTGTATGACATAAAACTACATGTGGAAACATTGCAAATTCAGGGCACATTCTCAGTATATAACAAAAAAAAACGAATGTACACGCTGAAGATTCCAACAGACGTTAATGTTGTAAGCGCTTCCGTCCAAAATAATGCTTAGACTTCATCAGACATGTCTGATGAAGTCTAAGCATTATTTTGTAGAAAAGTTCTTACAACATTAAAGTCTGTTGGAACATTCTCAGTATATGTCATATATTCATAATATATGCATGTGTCGTCCTCCAGCCCACCCAAGCAATACAACCTTGGGGCTCAGTATTTTTTACACACATATATCAACCACAGTACAAAGTGTAATATATAATGCTGTGTGCTCCCTCATGGACAGGGACAGTCGGTGATGCTGGCAACCTTGCTCTGCTAAACTCAAGCATCCAACTATGCTCAATAAGGGTACCTATGTTTTTACACAGCTAGGCATCTACACACCTAGGATACACTCTACAGTTAGGCTACTGGCCTCATATGAACCTATGAATCTATGTGCCTAGGCAGGGATCCCGACCTGTTGTCCCACATGGTCTGCTTATGTCATCTACCATAAATTAACTTGTAACCATGTAAAAGTTAGACTTGTGCCATGGTGCTTGCATAAAGTACTGAGTTCTGTAGTCTGTAAATTTAGATATGTAGGGGTTCTGTTCTCACTGCAGTCAACTGTGTGTGTGTGTGTGTGTGTGTGTGTGTGTGTGTGTGTGTGTGTATGTGCTCAGCCAGAATAGTAAGTGTGTATCCTGCAGTTACCACCCCAATCCCATAAATTGACGGGTCTATATTATATCATCGAACACTTAAAAAAGCGAACGCTGATTGATCAACCTAATTTAAGTGAAAGCTTACAATCTCGAACTGTCAGATCAGCAAATTTTTTCCCAGGGAAAAAAAATCGCTGATCCAAAACACATACACACAACACAAGCACACTAAACAAACTGAAATCCACACACATACACCTAAAATCTGATACCTAACCGTACACTAAACTATGCACATACCACTAACTACCCACTTACCTTAACCAAAACCCTAACCCTAAGGTCCGTCACTATCGCACACTCACCTCACTCGCTCCCTAACCCTAAATCACTTAAATCTGCCCTAACGCTCATGTCCACTCAATCGCACACACACCTAACCCGAGCCCTAACCCTAACTCACCTAAATCACCCTAACACTCACATCCACACAATCACACACTTACCTGAATCCGACGGGTAACTTTCCACCATAACACTGAAAATACCCAAGAACAGAAACGGACAACCAAATTCTTTCCCTAGGAAAAAATTTGTGTTTCTGCTGCTTCGATATTTTGCAGTTTCACGAAAATAAGTTCAATCAATCAGTGTTTGCTTTTTTAAGCGTTCGAGGATATAATATAGACCCAAATTGACAGTACTGTGATACTTGCACCTGCCTACACATCTATTTCAGGCAGGCCTCCCACCTTCTTCTCTGATGTCATCCACTATAAGTGGACCTGCAGACATGTAAAAGTCAGACTTGTGAGATGAACTTGCATAGAGTACTGTGTTCTATATTCTATGTACTTAGATATGTAGGGGTTCTGTTCTCACTGCAGTCAACTGTTTATGTGTGTCTCTATTTAGCAGAGTAGATGTGCTGACCTACAGTTACTTCTTTAATGGTATGGCTTGCCAGTATTTTGATACCTGCACCTGCCCTAAACATCTATTTCAACCAGGCCTCCCACCTTCTTGTCTCCAAGATGCACTGCTGATGTCATCCACTATAATTGGACCTGCAAACATATAAAAGTCAGACTTGTGGTGTGGCACCTGCATTAGTACTGTGTTCTATAGTCTGTGTACCTAGATAGGTAGTGGTTCTGTTCTCACTCCGGTCAACTGGGTGTGTGACTCTACTCAGCAGAGTAGGCATGCTATCCTACAGTTACTTCTCCAATGGCATGGCTTGCTAGTCTTTTGATACTTGCACAAATCTATACATCCATTTCATGCAGCTCTTCCAACCACTTGTTTCCCACATGGCCTGCTGATGTCATCCGCTATAAGTTTACCTGCAACCATAAAAAAGTCAGACTTGTGTCATGGCGCTTGTGTATAGTACTATGTTCTGTAGTCTATATACTTAGGTAGGAGTTCTATTCTCACTGCATCCAAGTGTGTGTGAGTGTGTGTGTGAGTGTGTGTGTGTGTGTGTGTGTGTGTGTGTGTGTGTGTGTGTGTGTGTGTGTGTGTGTGTGTGTGTGTGTCTGTGAGCTGCACTTGACATTACAGAAAGCCTTTTACACCAGCATGTAGGACACTGTTCTCACCATATACACAACAGACAATGCTACTGTACCACTATATGCTCAACAGGCAATGGTGATGTACCACCATATGCTCAACAGACAATGCTGATGTGATCAGCTATATTAGATTATTGCATATACAACCATCCCACCAGTGCAGGATCAGACACTGGCCTGGAGCCCAGGCAGACATCACCTTCGGTTCATAGGAGGTTACTAGGCTATTGGCCCTATGGCATTTATAAGCCTACTCATGTTATACTATTGTTCCCTTACTGACCAACTTGTATGGTCTATATTTGCAATGCAAGTGTATGATCAGCACTGACTGCTGTTATCCAAAAAGGATATGGGTAACACACCTGGGGTAAGTTTATGGTCTCCCATCCAGTTGTCTAAGTTACACTTAAAGAGGGTGATCAGAAACTCTGTTTTATGTGAACAGGGAGTTTGTTTCAGATGAGTGGCAATCTCTGGGAGACATATCTGTCTCTCCAGCATATCCTGTTAATGTTGCAGGCTAGGTTAAGATCTCTAGAGTGAGTGAGTCTTGTCCCATGTGACTTGTGGATGTGCAGCATTTCCATTAGGCCAGGGTCTGAAACTGCTGTGTAGGTCTGGCACAAGTTGCCTATCAGCAGCCTATAAGATACAGAGTACAATAACAGGGCCTTCAGTCTGTCCATGCAGGTCATGTTTTACAGGCCCAAAATTGTCTTGGTGAGAAACCTCTGAGGTCTCTCCAGCTGCTGCAGGTGCCTGGTGAGGTACATACAGAAGAGACTGTTGTACTCTATTCGTAGTCTGATGAGGGATGAGAAAATCCTCAGCTCTGCATGTGATGCTCTTACTTACAAGATGTGCAACACAGAAGGCCTTCCTTACCCTTGTGGACACATGATGATCAAAGTTAAGGTTACTGTCAAGCTGTGTTCCCAAATATCTCACCACAGGATTTCAGCTAAAGGGGTACTGTTAATAATGCAATGTGCAGAGACTTCCCCTTTGCTGAAAGGGATGATAATGCATTATTTTGCATTTATTTTTAGTCCATGGCTTTGGCACCAATCAATTTGTCTGTGTAAGGTATTTTTTTGTAGTATGTCAACATTGTTGGGGGGCACAATGATTGCACCCAATTTGCAGTCACTGGGGAACCTTGGTAAGCCACAGGTCATCTTTTTCCCCCTGGACTTTTGAGGAATAAATTCCAAACACTAGGGGTCCCAGCACAGATCTGTATAGTACACCAGTGGTAACTAGTCTGCTGCTAGAGGTGGAATTCCCAACTTTGACTGTATATGTTCTGCCAGTGATCTATTTCACTACCCATCTAATGACATTTTGGTTAATTCACAGATGTGTGAGTTTATCAATGATGACTGAGTGGGGGATTGTGTGAAAAGCCTTTGTTAAGTCAAGACAGGCTGTATGTAGTGTTTTGCCTTTATCCAGGGCTTTGGTGATATTCTCAAAGAAGTCCAGCAGGTTTTAATAAGCATGATCTACCCTTAATGAAGCCAAATTGTGTTAGGTCAAGAGTTTGAAGGTCACCTATGTCTTTGTTGATAAGGTTTATGATTATTCTTTCCATGACCTGGTAGATAAAGCTGGTTAGGCTTACTGATCTATAATTCCCAGGGTCGGTTGATGGACCCTTTTTGTGTAAGGGAATTACTGTTGCTCTCTTCCACCCTGCCAAGACAAAGCCAGTACTTACACTGTGGTTGAAAACAGTGGCAACTGGTTCCACTAGGTCCTCTTTCAGACCATTTAGTAGCCATCCTGGGGTGTTATCCAGTCCCATAGAGGCTGTGTTTTTGGCCATGGAGAGTGCAGTTTTGAACAGCTCTTTGGAAATACTAGGTAGAGGACTGGTGACAGGTATGCTTTGGAGTATGTCTGATGGGGAAGGAGGGTGAAGTTTGCGCCAAATATGTCTTTTAGCAGGTTGGGGATGTCCTCAAGGTCAGTATAAGTGGTGCCATCCACTACTAGTTTGGGACAAAGCTGGCCCTTCCCTTTTAGATTTCTGGCATAGCAAAAGAATGTCTCCTGATTATCTTTAGCTAGGGATGCTAGTTTAGCTTTGTACTTGGCTTTACAGGACTTTACAAGATAGATAATTTGTTCAAGCTGTGGAGAGTGTCCTTCCTCTGCTGAGTCAGCTCCCTCTTGTTCTTAGACATTACTTTCTTCCACTTGTATAACCTATTTATGCTTGATCCCCACCAAGGCGGCTTATTTTTTGCTGAGGACCTTGTTTTGATCTATTCGGGTTAAGCTGACTCTGTACATTTGCACAGGTGTTTCCTACAGGACATTTGTGTACACCTCTGTACAGCAGTCATTGTTGATAGTGGTAGCAGGGGTTTGCAACTATTTATGGCATTGCTTAGGAGGCTATAGTATGCTTTGGAGGAATGTTTTATCCTTTCTGCTCGTCAGGAGGTGTCAGGTATGATTGTAAATTTCAACAAGACTGAATACTGATCTGACCTAACTGGGGGGGGGGCATACAGAGGTTAGTGCAGAGAGCCCCTATGCTGGTGAGTACTAAATCTAGGACTTTCATTGTGGGAGTGCAGACTATCTGTTATAGAGCATGTGTATTAACAAAGTCCAGTAACCTTAGGGCGAGCATGTTTGTGGTGATATATGACTTCCAGTCAGTGGAATGATAGTTGAAATCACACGACCAAGGTGTTTGTCTATACAGTGAGTGACTCAAGTAGGTCCAAGAAGATAGAGTGGTTCTCATGGTTTATGGTGGAGGACCTATAGCTAATAATGATATGGAAGGGGTTTTATCTACAGTTAGTTGGACTTGGAGTAGCACTACAGAGTCATATTGTTTGACAAGTCTTAAGGTGTATTTGTCTGTAATGAAGATGTATACAACTCCACCTTTGGTTCTTTCATGCTCATTTTGATGTCTGAACATGTGGAAGGCATTGTAGCCTTGCATGGTAGGGGGATGTCTGCAGCCTTGAACCATGTCTGTGTGACTGCACAGACATGGATATCTTAAAAGGTAAGAAGTGTTTCCAGTGAGTGCAGTTTCTGATTTACACTCCTTGCATTAAGCAGCATAACCTTCAGTTTGCCTCTAGTGGATTTTTGTACATTGGGATTTTAGTTGTTCTGACATTGCCTAAAAAGTCCACCATAGGAAAGGCAAGTACCTTTGCCAGTAACCAAAAGCCAAGAAGTGACACGTGAAGACCATCTCTGGCAAAGCTGCATGGTCTGTCTAGCATATCTTCCCAGGCTGACAGATACTGGATCTCCCTGGATTGACAACAGAAGCTAAGCCAATTGTTGAAATCAATCATGCTTTGTTTATATTGAGTAATCATCTAGGATGAATGTGGAATGCTGCTTAGGGATAGGGACATACCTGCCTGTCTCAGTCCTGCCTCTCTTCATATTGTACAGTGAGGTACATCTCCAATCATTCACTGCAACATGGACTATAACAGAGTCATAACAGTACTTGTTGAGAGACTTGAGTGTGAGCATGATCTGATAGAGCCTAGCACCTGACAGGCAGCTGACCATGACCATCTTTGTTGTCCAGCCTGGTGAGGGGGAGATCTGTTTGTCTCGCTGTGGAGTTGCTTATGACCAATACATTTGGTTTTGGGGTGTTTTGCCTTAGGGGCTTATTGGTTGAGATACTGTTGTGTGTATTATTATGTGTAGTGGATGCTGTTGGGTTTGCAGTGCAAGCAGTAGGTTTGCACTTGGGAAGTCTCTGATCTTTAGGTAGTTTTCTACTGAGTACCTCCATGTATGTGGGTTTATGTGTTATGAGCTTGTTATATGGAGTTTGTGTGCTGACAACATGTTTGATGTCTGGTTTGTTGTTATATGAGAGAACTGATTCCAAATTCATAGTATAAGATACAACTCTCACATGTTGTATTAGATTGTTTTAGCAGTAACTGGTTGTCAGCATACATGAGGCAATTGCTACATTACCTCAGGATGCCCATATCAATCAGGAGAAATGGTGGAAAATTATCCATCCATTATGGAAGGTATATACTGTAGTTACTAGTGGAGAGTGGGCTGGATGGACCAGGTTTTGGTGTAAGACTAACAAAAAGTGTCTGTTCTTTGTAGGGCTAGGGATAGAAAAATGTGTCAGTGTTTCACAATGCAGAACTGAGTTGCTCACAGGGCACCAGTGCAAGCTCTGAGCAGCTCTGGTAAACTGACTGCAAATCAGGCAAAACACAATGCTGGAATACCAGTGAAGTTAAATGATTTTAAAAAAGTAAACAAAAAGAAAGGCCAAGAGTGAGCCTTATTCCAGCAATCCCCAACTCAGCTGGGTCCTTGGCTGCATACTTCTGCCACAAGGGTGCAGGACCGAGAGTCTTCTTAATGTACGATGGCTAGTTTTAGTACTCAAATGATACTAAACAGTCTAAATTCAGCAAGCCTGAATCAAACCTATGTTATAAAATGCAGAAGTACTAGAAATTCAAAGTGCAGAAAATCACAATCACAACAGCAGAAATAAACAGTGTAATTAAAGCAGCAATTCAATAGAATAATCTAATTAGAGTGCAGACAATAAACCTTCCTAGTGTGAAATAAGTGATCTGGAACCTAAGTGCTTAAACCAGAACTAAGAGATTTTTAAAATAACAGACACAATAAGCCTTCAACCAGAAATTCCCATCTTAGAAAGGTTTAGGATATCCTCTCCTGCTTCAAGAGTCTACACCACAAACCTTTCCAATGTAAAATAACTGGTTTGGAGGCCAAGTGTTTAAACCATAACAAAGACACTTAGAACAACAGGCACAATAAGCATTCAACCAGCAATTCCAAGCTCAGACGGGTAGAGGCTACCGTCTCCTCCAACAATATTGTAGACTACAGGCCTTCTTAATGCAAGACAGCTGGCCTGAAACTGAAGTACTTAAACCAGAAATAAGAGTCTTACAATAACAGTTACAATTTAATGCAATACCAGAGAGATAACAGTGACATGTCTTTTAATCTACCCACATACATCATGGCATGGTTAGTAGGCCCTGTGTTATCTTGATGAGAAAGCCCTGTGGTCTGTCCAGCTGTTGCATGTATCTGATGAAGTTCACACAAAGGGGACCATTATACTGTATTACTGTTCTGATGAGTTTGACTACAGTGCTGTCATACAATCCTGAGATCTGAATGGGATGGAGTGTCTTATGATGTGCACCATATGTATGTAATGGTAAACATTAAAGAGAAAGGTTATAAAGTAATGCCACACATTGCAGTTCCTGACTTTACAACTCTTGCAAGAGAATACACTAGAAAGCACTGACATAATAATGACATCCACAGTATAACTTGGCAAGGCAAATATAAGTGACAGGTATAATTATCAGTTCAACAACACAAATGCAGATATACTAGGCATTAATGTAGCTATGCACCCCTGTGCATCAGACATAAAGCTTTTGTATCCCTGAATCCAAAAGAGAAAAAACAGGAATATGGCACAGTTATCATCACTTACACAGGGTGCTGAGGGGGGGGGGCAGGAGGCCTAGGCTGACACAAAAGGTCAGTGAGTGGTGAGTGTGCATGAGGGAGAAAGAGAAGCAGACTGTGTCTGGTGAAAAAGAAAGGAGTGGTTGGATTTCATCCTCTGTGTCAGATTCAACCTCTGTACCCCCTGACTGTGCCTCAGTTTCACCACCATCATCAATTTCTGATGAAACACTGACATCAGGTGACACAGGGCTCACAGTTCTACTGTCATGATCACCTGTGATAAAAAGGAAGAAACACAGGCATACATTAATACGTACACTACTATGGTGCATGTGTCTGAAGGGGTCCTCCATGTGAAAGTAGTTCATGAGAGTCTGCATGAACACAGCCAAGCTCAGTGCTAGTTCTATGTCTTGGTATGTTGGACAGGTGTGAGCCATGCATGGTAGAGGTGTCATCTCTGACCATGAGAACTGGCTCTGCTAGGAGATGCAGTGGCACTTCCATGCCCAATGATAGATTCTGTGCTGCTACCCGAGCTTGACTGATGTCTGCTGGACATGCTCCTTTCACGGGAATGCCAAAGACCATGACCCCATGGCCTTCCACATCTAGATATGGACAGCACACTCACAGATGAACCAGCGGCAGTACTGCCACTACAGGAATGTGATCGGGCATGGCCACATTGGCTATTAGCAGATGTTGTGGCTGACAACCCCACAAGAATGCCATTCCCCTCACAACAGACATTCCATCATAGACACTGCTCATTCCATGACAGACACCACTCGGTCCATCACAGACACACCTCATTCCATATCATTCATCCAATCTAGTGAATTGGAGACACTGTGGAAGCAGTCACGTATATCAGACTGTACCATATCATTCATAACCCTGAGCATTTGACTGGGTGCCTTTCTGAACATGCCTGTACCTACATGATGGCCCTAAACATATATTGAGTGACATGGGAAGAAACATCTGCACCAGGTGGAGGAGGGACAGAAGGCCTCCTGTGAGCACCCCTGCATGGCACCTCACCGACACTTGGCTATGGCCAGACTCAAGAGGCACTAAAGCTGCAGTAACCACACTTCCCTGCTGCCACCATCATCATCAATGGCTGATGAGACACTGACATCAGGTGACACAGGGCTCACAGTTCTACTGTCATGATAACCTGTGATAAAAAGGGAGAAACACAGGCATACATTAATACCTACACTACTACGGTGCAATATATGCTAAACAACTTACAGTGCTGCCACAATTACAGACAGTACAGCAATACACATAACAGGCCTAAAATGACACATTATGATATTTCTATAAATTGATCTGCAGTACTGAAATAACTTTATTTGGCTTACCATCTGCAGGAGGCATACGTCACTGGATTCCTGATGGTCTTGAAATAAATTAAGTAAGAGGAATGGGCAACATCATCACATTTAACAATAAGAAGGGGTAATACATATACTCCTCTATATCTGCATGAAGTTTGCATTCAACAAGAATGTGGATGACAACCCCAAACTGAGCATATCACTGTACCAATCTTCAACCACCCCACCCCAAAAAAAGACGTGACACAAACCTAAATTTTATTTCAATTGTTTTACTATACAACAGTATTCAACTGGTCATATAACAAAGCCTACCTGGAAGCTCTTCCTGGGACTGAAAAGGAGTAGCACCTATGTCAATGATATGTTGTGGGCCACTCTGCTGTGAGTTGTCCTGTAGTAGAAGATTTACCTGGAATTTCTCACTGGGGGTGAGAGGTGGTTCTGCAGCAGAGTCAGCTCTTCTTACCCTCTGGTCTCAGACAACAGCAACTGCATGCCTCTGTGCTTAGATGATCATGTCAGTGACACTGTGCTGCACCTGCTCATAAGTCCAGCTGTGGCCACCCATGGAATTTATGTTGGCAATGATCTGTTGCCATAGGCTCAGCCTCTCTGGCATATTGGGATGACCCCTTCCAAGAAGAAAAGCCCCATGCTGACAGAACACATCAAGAATTATAGTATTCTTCGCCTCATTGAAGTGGGCTCTCTGGCTCAGTAACATTTTCTCTCCTAAAAGACAACAGAATGATAATACACATAAGTATCACATAACTACAAAGTAACTGTTACCAGATAAATCAGTTAAGATAGGCAGTCAGTAGTATCCACTGGGAAAACATGAAACATTCTACAGATGTGAAATACTAATAACAGGCAGGATGCAAAACCTGGAGAGTAGCAAAAGCAACATATTCTTGTATGTGCCACAGCAGTAACTCAGCTGTGCTCCCCCCAAAAGAACAATCCATTCTAGTTTGCAACAGTAACATTTATTTGCTCCCCCCACCCACAAAAGAACAGGCAGATGAATCATTTTGCTAATAAAACATAAAACACATTTGAAATACTAAACATGCATTCAAAGGACCTGTCCCTGAAACATTTGTACATATGTATCACACAGCTTACTATTTTCATGTATAGGCAACCATTTTAGCAGTATCACATGCATGAAAACACAGAGTTTATTGAAGCCCACAGAGTGATTATTTGTTGTTGTTTGTCTTTCGGTTTTTTCCCAGTAAGGGGTCGCCACAGAGGAACTCTGGTCCATTAATGATTGGCAGTAGATTTTTTTATGAAACGCCGAGGTGCCAGCTCGACACCCAACATTCAACGAAGGCACGCCCATTTACGCATGCATGTCTTTCGAATGCTACGCAACCGTGGGGAGGATATGCAGACTCCACACAGAAGGCACTCCCAAGCCAAGCTGAGAATCGAACGGGAGAACCTCTTGCTGAAAGGTAACAACGCTACTGCCGTACCACCGCGTCAGAGTGATTATATCCAGGACCATCTCTAAATAATGCTACTTGGCAGTTTTCAACGCATGCGTTTTGTGCAAGAATAATTATTAGCAATTGTTACAAATAATCACACAAAATGCATGCGTTGAAAACTGCCGAGTAGCATTATTTAGAGATGGTCCAGGATATAGTACCAATAATCAGTGGCAAGATATGAGATCCGTAATATTTTCCTCTGTGTACTTTTGTCATAACATTAAGACTTCATCATCATCTGTGGGTCAGTGCTCAATAGTCCATAACACCCACCATTGATTTTTGCTTATATAAAAATAAAACATTTGAGTTTCTGAATTTTTTAGACACAATAAAAGAGAGAAAATACAGTGTGTATGTGTGTGTGAGATGTGATGAAAGACTTCACTTTACCATTATCATGTAAAAGACAAATGCATCTCCTTTTTAATGTATCAGAATCATACATGAACAATACAAAACTACCTATGTCTAATACTGTTTCACATTTTAATTCCTAATTATGAAACAGTATACAAGTCTAATCTTTTTTTTCTTTTTCTGTCTGTTTACTTTAGTTTGAAATTATGGATTGTTGCCATGGAATGCTGGAAGCAATATGCAGGAATTCAAAATGCTGCTAGTTCCACTAGTGGCATGCATATTATGGACAACAAAGGCCATACCACAGACAAAGGCCATTCTGCATTATGAGACATTATTATTTAATAGGTTAGGGAGGGTGAAAAGATTTAGTTAATGAAAAGGACAATAAAGAATGAAAATTTTCACTGGGCAGTCAAAAAAACGTAGAGTCATACTCTCTGCATTTGTACAATAATACTAATCTGGGGTTGAACTGCAGAATCCTCAAAGACATTTTCCCTTGCTCCATTGTGCAGGAGAAACCTGGATGGGTGTTATGGGTGGCTTGCACCCCCCCAAAAAAAAATATCTTTGCCTGAAATTCATCTCAGTCTGTGTATTTTGTGTGTGTGTGTGTGTGTGTGTGTGTGTGTGTGTGTGTGTGTGTGTGTGTGTGTGTGTGTGTGTGTGTGTGTGTATTTGTGTTGGACTATAGCAGTATCTTTTGGGGTAGAATGGATGTGTCACGCTAGGGCAAAAAGAGCTCTATGAAGGTTCTTTTCTGTAATTTTAACAGTGGAAAGAAACAAACTGCAGGTTCGTTTCCATATGTCTTATTGTCTTGAAATGAATCCAGCTGTATAGTAACATTATTTTCCCTTTTTCAAAAGATGTCCTTATTGAAAAGAAGCATCAGATCATCTATGACTTTCTAGTATGAGGTTTGAGTATAACCACATTACCCTAACATTCTTTGAATGTTTGTCATTCTTCCCTATATATGCTGTGCTCTGCAGTTTCAGTGTTTTAAAATAAGCACTGCAGTTGTACTAGGTTTTGTAAATAATTCATCTGCTTTTGCAAATATGCCTACTAGTATACAGTAGATTACTGATGGTTTGGGTGCTGTGACAAGCTTTGTGTCTCACACCAGTCCTGGTGTGCTTTGTTTTAAGAACAATTGCCATTCTTCTCGATAACATGAGATGAAGTTCTGATTTTTATGAATAAATCAAAATAGCACACTAATAAAGATTTCCAGACTTTTTGAGAACATAACTAAAATATAATTAAAATGTCAGTCTCTGTAATAATTTTATGGTGACATAAAGTCAGAGCTGACTAGGACTCTACCACACATCACACAGGTAGGCATGTGGTCCAGTGAATGGATATGGATGCATGTCATCCAGCAATTTTCCATGTAACCTGTCATTTTAATTTGGGTAGCTGAAATTAGTGATCATTAAATTTCCCTCTCAGTTGCATAAAATCCTACTAAAACAATGTGAAGTTAAGAGTAAACAGTCTGTATTTCTTGTGTAGGGATTATATGCTGAATCCTCAAAGGGCAGCACCTTTGCCATGGAACTAAGCAACAAAGTATAAATTCCCATGCCCAGTGCTTTCTGGAATTCATCAACTCAAATGCCCTGGATCAGCTGGTAAACTCCCCTACCAGAGGTGAAAAGATATTGGACCTGGTCATCACCAACATGGGCAATAGGTGTTCCACACCGGAGGTCAACCCATCACTGGTTAGATCAGACCATAAACTAATCACTCTGGATGTCCACACCCTACCACCACCCCCAGCTAAAGAAACCACAGTAAAAAACTTTTCTAAAGCAAACTTCATCTTACTTAAGACAGAGGTGGTAAGTTTCACAGCCCCCCATGCTAAAGGATAATGCTGCCAAAGATGCAGAAACCTTTACAAATGCACTCTATGAGCATCTACAATGATGCATGGATTGTGCCATCCCTAGTAGAACCAAAACTCACTCCTCTAAGAGAATGAAACCAGTTTGGTGGACCCCTGCTTGCAATAAACAAACTATACAATAGAAGGAGGAAACTAGTTCAGAAGAAAAAAGCAAATCTCAAGAAGGAAAGACATCCTTGATCAGTATCAGTAAGAAACTAAGGTCCCTCATGAAATCATCCAAGGCTAACTTCGAAAGAAAAATAGCCAAGTATTCAAAAGATAACCACAAAGCTTTCTTTTGCTATGTTAAGAATCTAAGTGGCAACTCACAGATATGCACTGAACTAGTGCAAAATAGCACAAAATATACTGAACCTACTGATATTGCCAACATCCTGGCAGATAGATTCAGTGCAAACTTCACCCCCCTCTCACCTCTAAAAGGGCCCACAACAATACCAGAAAAGTGTAGTGTCCCAAAAATCAGAGACGCACAGGTGAAAACAGCCCTTTCAAAAGCCAAAAACACAGCATCAGTGGGACCAGATGGTGTCCCAGGCTGCGTCCTGCACAAACTACAGAACGAACTAACCCCCCCACCTAAACACACTGTTCAACCTCAGCCTCTCCACAGGCTACATGCCCATAGAATGGCACACAGCAATGGTTATTCCTCTCCACAAAGGAGGGGCCACAACTGACCCTGGTAACTATCACCCCATAAGCCTGACTAGCCTGGTCTGCAAGGCTATGGAGCACATAATCATGGAGCTCATTAACAAAGACTTTGGGAACCTCCAAACATTTGACTCAACCCAGTTCAACTTTGTTAAGGGCAGATCATGCATACTAAACCTGGTTGACTTCTTCGACAGTCACCAAGGCCATAGATGAGAGAAAGGTGGTTCACACAGCCTACCTTGACCTCGCCAAGGCTTTCGACACCATACCCCACTCGGGTATTACAGAAAACAGCCTGAACATAAACCCCTACATCACAAGATGGGTTGCCAAATGGCTTACAGATATAACTCACATGGTAAGAATAGCGGGCTCCAGGTCCGACTCTAAACCAGTCACAAGTTGTGTCCCACAAGGCTCGGTCTTGGGACCCCTACTGTTTGGCATATACTTCTCAGAAGTACAGACAAACACAGGAGGACTATGGCTAACCAAGTTCACCGATGACTGCAAACTGGGAGCCATAATTGACTCTCTGGCTGACATGGACATCCTCCAAAAGGGGCTTACTGAGACAGACACCTGGTATCAAAGTCATGGCCTCAAGCTAAATGCCAAAAAATGCATAGTCATCTCATTTGGGAAAAACAAAACACCCACGGATTACCACATAGGTGGCAGCCCCCTTAATACAGAACAGGTAATAAGAGATCTGGGGACCCAGGTAGATAGTAATCTCTCCGTTGACAATTATATTGCCAAAGTAATTGGGAAATCCTTGTATGTGGCCCATCTAATTACTAAAGGGTTTGCATCTAGAAATAAAGAGGTTATAGTGCCCCTCTACTCGTCACTCATTAGACCCATCATAGAGTACAATTCCCCTTGGGATGTACCTTACAAGACACTTCCAACAGCTGGAAAGACCACAAAAGTATCTCATCAAGAGGATTACTAGCCTCAAATATATGTCCTATGCAGCCCGACTGAAAAAACTCTGGCTGTACTCAGTGGCATATTGGTTACTCAGAGGTGATCTCTGCCTGACTTACAAAGCCATGTCCAACTCAGAATTGATGGACATGCTCCACCTAAAGAAATCCAAGTCACTGCGAGCCACATGCTCTAGTGAGCTAAACCTCGCCACAACAATAAATAGAACATGCTGGAGGGATAGATTCCTGTCACAGAGACTCCCCATGCTTTGGAACAAAATTCCAAATTACATCAGGCAGAGCCCCTCACTAACACTCTTCAAGAGAAACCTTGACGAGTGGATGGGTAACAGAAAATACACCCCTGGGATCACGTCATTGGCTCTGCTTGACAGAGGATCAGTTAATTAATCAATGGGGCGGTGAAAGCCGACACACTCTGGCTATGCTTATAAATGCCCTTGGGCAGATAGCCTAGTACCTACCTATGAACCTATGAACCTATAAATTTCATTAGTTAGGGTTGAAATATGGCCAGAAAGTAAAATGGCAGTAACTATCTAAATTATCTCCCTTTGTGAACAGTGGTGAAAGTGATGAGGGGCACACAGGACTAGAGCTCCTGAAAGTTTACAACACAAACTGAGTTTCTATACCTTTTTGTATTTTTGCTATGAAATTCTTAGGTCAGTAAGTTGTCTTAAACTAGATGCATCCTGTGGCACAGAGAGAGCAATCCCTTACTATAACCCAGGGTTATTGGGTTTGACTAGTGGACCTGGTACTTGAGGACCCATCCTAGGGAAAGGAAGAGCAGATATATTTTACTTACTCACCTGTCCCAGGGGGTGGATTTGGGCAGAATCATAATCTGGGATAGAAGTCCTGATGGTGAAACTGAGGGATGTATTCCAATCTCACAGATATAGAGGACATGCAATAATAAATGTTCCTGGCTGTGATAGTCTTACAAAACTACACATCAGGCATTGGTGTACGGAAATGGGTAGGGACGCACAAATAAAAAAACACTCTATGGTAACAAGTATAACGGCACATTGAGATGCCTCAGTCATCTTTCAGGCAATGGTAGGGGTTGACTCCTGGTATCTGAAATTGTTGAAGGGTACTAGTGGGAGTCAATCATCTGCCCCCTAGGACATCAACAGGAGAGCTGCATGAATGGACTACAGAGCTGGTCATGTGCTGTGTGCTCAGTGTCACATAAATTTAAACTACAGATATTTAAACCTTATACTCTAGATGCCCACTGGTGTTCCAGGCAAGGGTTCATGCCTACTTGTGTATTGTGTTTATGTGGTGTAGTGGCTAGCAGCAAGCACAGTGCTTGGTTATCACCACAGCTGGCAGCAGATTAAATACAGTGACCAGAGATAGTCAGGAGGCTGAAACAGAGCTTGACATCTACTGAGTCAGACCTAAGAAAGTGAACAACATATTAAAGGAAATGTATTTTTTAGTTATTTCTTAATCACTTCGGATTAAAGAACTAGAATTTCACTGTTTAAACAATACCTCTGGCTTCTTGGCTTTACAGCTGTGATCACTACATCTTTGGGGGTATTCTATTATCTAATGGATTGTCTCAGCACTTTGTCATTCGCAGAGGTGTGCCATGAGTCTCAGTGCTGACCTCAATATTGTTTTCAGCTTTCATAAACACCATGAAGCCCACAAACAGCACTTGCAAATGCATGTTATATACAGTTGTATGTTCATAGCCAGGATAATCTGCTTAAAATATGTGCTCCTTTTACATGGTGACCTGAGAGCATTCTTTTACAATTTTAGTGAGAATGTTATCAGCATTAATGCTCTGAAGACCAAAGTCTTGTTTTTTTCAGGGTAACTGTCAGAAGAAGCAAATTCTCACCAGATTAGTATGCACTATCTCCTTTAAGTGGTTCACTATAAACTATGTAGTCAGTATCTGTGCTTATTCCAACTTTTGCTTCATTAGAAACTGTCTGGTCATTGATATCCGGGGTTATGCCAGTTTCACATATTTGGAGCTATACCAGCTTCATATATGGGGGATTATGCAAGCACCAGATATGTGGCATTATAGCAACTTCAGATATTTGGGGTTATGCCACCTTCTTGTATCTAGAGGTTATGTCATCTTTAATAATATGATGTTATGCCAATTTCTGATATTTGGGGTCATGCAGTTTTTAAATATGACAACTTATGTGTGATAGATAGATAGATAGATAGATAGATAGATAGATAGATAGATAGATAGACAGATCAGATAGATAGATAGGATTGTGCCAGTTTCAGATATCTGGGGTTATGCTGGTTATGCCAACTTCAGATATCTGGAGGTATGTCGACTTCATATACATGGAGATATACTAGCTTCATATATATCTAGTATTGTGCCAGCTACCAATGTGGAAATAGAAATAGATGACCTAGTGCATGGCATTGAAGAGACACTGAAGTGCAGGGGTAATGTTGTGATGGGGTTTGTGCAGACCATTGGACACATTTCTTTCATCAACATCCCCATACAGATGTTAGCCAGCACCACCAATGGAACCCATGGTAAGATGTAAATGCAAACCCATTGTGGATGCATTACCCAACCATCACAACGGAAACAGTCTGCGACTATTAGAGTTGTTTTTCACCTCATCCACAGCCAACAGGACTAATCAGGGAGGTCCAATTCCTGTGTGATCTTCATAAAAATCATATTTTACCAGTTTGCCATATCTATGTCCTGGCAAGCATCTGGGCCTTCATTAACTGCACAGTGTCAAGGCTCTGCTGTGTGATCCAGTACTGTTTTTTCCATGTCATCATTGCAGTTGCTCCATTGCATGGTGCCACAGTGGCCTTGCCACCCACTCAGTGGAGATCATATTGACCTGGATACTAACCCTTTGACCCTATTTTCACCTCCATTGACATGGGTCTCCCACTCCTGGGTATTACATAATACCATGTGTCTTTCTGTCCCTAGGCACATGTGCAAATGTTAATGAGTGTGAGCCACACCATTCCCCTTTCACTGTGGCATATAAAGATGCCTAATGCACCGAATAACTCAACAATGCAGTGTTCAGCATAGCTGTTAGATAATGCTACAGGCATCATTTTGGTCTGTGTGATACAGCACTGCCATTGTTTTTATGTTGGAGAGTGCATTGGTAGACTAGATGTGGCTGCCAGATTAGTATGCGTCACCTCCTTCAGGTGATTCAGTGGAAACTGTGTAGTCATTGATATCTGGAGTTGTATCAGCATTTGCTTCATTAGAATCTGTATAGTCAGTAATATCTGGGGTTATGCCAGCTTCACATATTTGAAGTTATAAAAGCCTCATATACGTGGAGGTAATGGAAGCATCAGATATGCGGCATTATGCTGTATACTGTGTATGCACATTATGCTGTATACTGTGTATACTGTTTCATGCACAGTATACAGCATCAACTATGTAATATTATGTTCTATACTGTGTATACTGTGCCATACACTGCATGCAGCATCAGATATGTGGCATTATGCTTTATATTGTACAAGACACTGTATACAGCATCATATATGTGTCATTATGCTATATACTGTGTATATTGTGTCATACACAGTATATGTATACAGTATCAGATATGTGGCAATATGCTGTATACTGTGTATACCATGTCATGCACACTATACAGCATCAAATATGTGGCATTATGTTGTATACTGTGTGGCATTTTTTATCTGTGTTTGGAGCAAACATCCTCATTTTCCTTTTTGTGCTACTTGGCCTGATCTTTATGTACCTGAAAGAGCTTCAGAAGCAGCCTTAACAGTTTGACAGCTATAGCTTGTTTCTTTACTTTTTCACTCTCTTGTGAAAAAACAGGACTCTGATGACATTTTTGGACTTTACAGCAACCTCTTTCCTTCACTGATATCTAATTTATGCTTGTAATAACACCAGATTTTTGGTCTTTATAGGCCAGTTGGCATAATGGTTAAGGTCTTCGCCACCCATGCACAAGGTACAAGGTTCGATCCTGACCTCTGACCAATGCCTATTTGGAGTTTCAACATTCTCCCTATGTCTCTGTGAGGTTTCTCCCATGTCCAAAAAATATGCCTAGTGTTTCCATCTAAAACTCACCAATGAATGGAGCTGTGGGCAGCAGCACAAATTTTACATGGTGCCCTATAGAGGGAAGTATTGTATGAACCAACCTCTTTGAGCATCTACTGTGGTGCACAGTATCCTCAAGATAAGAGAACATGGATCACAGAGTGCAGACCGTGGCAGGGCTAGCCACTCAGTGGTGTAAAATATGTCTATAGGTGATTCGGGCATGTTGACTAATGTCACCAAAATGAGCATAGGTAGTTACAGGTGATAAGTGGGTTGAGGACCTAGCCTACTTTGACCTACACCAGGGACCCGTGATAATGGTGGGAGGTGTATATGTGCTCCATTGGCCAATGTGTGCCCACCATAAAGCCCACCAACCCTGAGTCAATAAGCTACTGGTTGGCCAGTGTCTAGTTGCCCAGCCTGGGTTACTTGGGATAGCAAATTCTGTTGAGTGAAAGCTAGACGTAAAACCAACCAACCTGCCAAACATGAACTGAGAATTGCTACTCTTAATGTAGGTGCACTGACAGGATGCAGCTTGGAAGTGGATGACATGATGATACAGAGGAGGCTGGATATCCTATGTATCCAATAGATGAGATGGAAGGGCAGTGCAGCAAAGCCACTTGGCTTGGAATTCAGACTTTACTACTCAGGAGGGGGACAGGCTAGAAATGGTGTATGAATTGTGGTAAGAGAGAGGCTTCAGAAGGTAGTGAGGGACATCATCAGAATTAATGGCAGACTCATGGCAGTCAGACTCCAGTGTAATGATACTGCAGTATTCATAATCTCAGCCTATGCCCCACAACAAATACAGATACACGTTCTGCGGTAGACAGTTTATCTGCACTTCTATCTCACTATTGCATTCCTATGCCAGAGCCCTAAGCTGCAACAGAGTCTGCAGTCAAGCAGAAAACCATTCCTCCTTCTCTGGGATATGTCAGCCTACATAAAGCTATTCATGCTCATGTACTACTCAGACTATGGCATTCAAACCAAGAAAATACAGTTATATAAATAAACTTACCAAAACAGTAAATGCTTGAATAATCACTGCTGCAGTAGCCTAAGCTATATAGGTTATGTCCAGCCAACAACATAAAGGCCAGTCACTCCCAAAGCATCAGGACACCTTCCACACACCCAAACCATTATTCAAATCAAGGCGATTTGGGGACACGTTTAGACAGTAACCTGGTCTTCAATCATCATGTGTCTATACAATAGTAAGGAAATCATTCTAGTTGCTCAACTTATTAAGAAGGGTATGGCAGCTAGGCTCAAGGAAGTAATTATTTCACTGTATTTGATATTCATCAGACCAATCGTTGAGTAGAACACCCTGTTTGAAATATACCTGGCTAGACACATGCAAGAAATGGAATGTCCACAGAGGTTCCTCACAAAAAAAAAAAAAAAAAAAAAAATACAAGGCATAAATAACATGGCCTGTGTGGATTGCCTCAAAGTCCTGTCTCTATCCCTATCCCTAGACTCTATCTCCTACAGACCTTTGAGGGGCCATCTATGACTAGCTTACAAGGCACCCTCAGATCCCACTCTGATGGACCTTCTGCATATCTGTAAAACAAATCTAAGGACTTACACCTTGCCAGCAACATTAATAGGACATGTTGGAGGGACATGTATGTGTCTCAGATTCTACCCCTTCTGTGGAACAGGCTTCCCATCCATGTGAAGCAAAGTTCTTGTGTACCTTGGACTAGTGGATGTGAAATTGTATATTCATCCCTGATCTGGCACAGATGCAGCATGTAAATGTCTGACCATCCAATCTGTAGAACATATTCTTTAAAATAATCTTAAGGTCCCAAACTTATCAGATGCATTTGGGATGCATAGCTAGGTTTAAAAAAGCTCCTATGGTTGTTAGCCTTGTAGACACCTATGACTCTATGAACACGTTATAAATATTATGCATATTTTCACCATGAGTAATTCAGATATGGCATTATCTAGCATACCAAATGTAATGTAGCCAGCTCTTTATTGTAAAGTGTTACATTGTTTTTTGAAATGGAGTTATGATTTTGGAGAAAATGTAAAATAAAAGAAGTTAAAAAAGAAAATAAAGAAAAAGAAAAGGCAGAGAGGAACCTTTTAATGAAGTCCTCAACATAAATTTTCCTTCGCTAGCAGGAACAGTTGAGATTAATAACTGCAAAATTCAATACTTTTTTATCAGCGTTGAATGTCTGCATGTGTTGCATATGTGTCTTTTATGGGTATGGTAAGTAATAATAGGAAAATGTTTAAAGTGATATTGTCCACTTTTATCTCTATCTCTTTCTTTTTTTTTCTCACTTTT
This sequence comes from Protopterus annectens, assembly GCF_019279795.1. Lineage (NCBI taxonomy): Eukaryota > Metazoa > Chordata > Ceratodontiformes > Protopteridae > Protopterus > Protopterus annectens. The sequence continues at coordinate 380,404,731 of NC_056733.1, forward strand.
TCCCCTTCTCCCTATATAAATAAGCATATGTTCATATGAGTAATATGTGTTATTCTCTTTTAGTCAGTGTGGTTGCATCAGAGCTTGCCTTTGAACTTAGTGTTCAGGGAAACCCTGGCAAACTAGGCCTAAGTGGTTTAGTATTAGGTTATACTGGACCTTTGTGCAAGCTGATTGGTCTTCTTTCAGCTTTTCCCGGTTAGGAGTCACCACAGCGGATCATTGGTCTGCAGATTGATTGGCAGTGGTGTTTTTACAGTATTGAGTTGCCAGCCTGGCATCCAACCTTCACAGAAGGCACACACATATACACACGCACCTACCTGCATGTCTTTAAAAGTCACTCAACCAAAGGAAGGATATGCAGACTCCACACAGAAAGTGATCCAGCCAAGAACTGAAGTGAAGAACCCCTTGCTGTGAGGTGGCAGCCTTAACCGCTGCACCATTGTGGCTGCTAATGCAGCTAATTGGTAAGTAAATACAATTCCATTGAATGTTCCAATTTTGCTTACCTTTGTAGGGCAAATCCGCGATCACATCATGACATATATTTGATTTTGTTTACAGCTAAGTGCAGTAAGTAAACAAATGACTATTTTCCAGCACAGTTAAGTGGTGCATGTTTAGATTACCTTTTCTGAATGCTGGGCATCCTATTTATGAAGTCCTTTGAATATTTAGAAATAAATGACCATGACTGCCTTAATATAAACTTATACATGAGCATTGGCTGTGCTTCTTTTGATTTCAACTTTCAAATCAAGCAGAGGAAACATAGTCTACCTTGACAAATGTCTTATTTCATCCATTTTCTTTTCTTGTCTTTTGTATCACACACAAACATATTCATCTATTGCTTTGACAAGATGCATGCTCAATCTATGTTTTTCTTGACCTCTTTTGCACTGTATTTGAGATGATGTTTCCAGTATGATTTATTATATTATTACCACAGAAATGCCTGGAATAAAAAGTACCCCTTCAGAAAAAAATATTTCAGGTGAATCAGTCATGGAAAGAATATATGCCTGGGGAAATATTGTTTATTTATTGTTATTTGTATAACAATGACTGAATAAGGGTAACAGTCACAATGGATTGCATTTACTTCAGCCAGAATCTGTAGGAAATCAGAGAGCAAACAAGTGTTATTTCAGAAGGTATGAAGCATCCTCTTCATTGAGTTTATTTTCCAAAAGGGATATGTCAGCAAACAATTCGAATCTGTCCAATAAATCACTGTTTAATTTTATGAGAATTAGTTCTGGGAACTAAATGGAAAATCAGAGCAGTTCAGAATGCAGTAGTTAATGGAATATATAAGGGAAAAAATGAAATTACAACTGTTAATTTTAAAATCAGAATGCCCACATATATGTTGATGTCAACTGGCACAGAATCATAATTATGCTAAAAGGGAAAAGGCGTATCAGAACTACATCAATACAGCTTCAATTTGTTTTCTTCCATCATTTGTGCTGAACCAATCTAACATCACAATGCTTCTAAAATCCAGGAATAAACTGCTTGATCATGTCAGCTACAGACTGAATATAGCATGATTATGCATGCTGGTAACCATGATTTATGTGCTGACATGAAACATTTTATTCATTTTTAACACTCAACTATTTTTATTAACAGAATGAGGCATGTAATTTATTCTTCTGTCTAGTTAAAAGGTATTCAGTATGTGCCAAGATATTTGAATGGAGAGAATGCAGTCCAGAGACATTTCTGGTATAGGGATAGTTGTCATCATTGCATGAGATTGGTATCACCCTAGGAAATAGTTCTGGAAAGATGGATACCAACTGATGTAGAGTGTTTCTGATAAAGCTGATTTTGTGCTCAGAAAAAGTGTATATAATACAGTTAAACACAAACTGCAGAGCTGCTTAGACCACCAAGTCATTCTGATCATGTCATTTATTTTGTTCTTTTGGTACAGATTGTATGCATTCATTTGTGTCTCAGTTTCATGCAGTTTCTTGATAAGTCTAGTCTTGTTGCAAGTGGCCATTTACTAAGGAGACTCAGGGAATGACTATCCACCTAGAATACATATGAAGAGCAGAATGGTAGTACATAAGTAAATATTACCAAGGAAGCATTAGCAAACATTTTACTACCTGTCTTCTAAAAATACCTTTACAAACTATGTGATTATATAAAAATGATTATATCAGAATACAGCCTTCCCTCATATTACATCGCCAACCATAGCTACACTAATGGCAGGTTTTGTTACCCTCACTACATCCTAACTCTAGAAGGGTCAACATGGTTGCTACATGATTTTGTTGCACATTGCATACTTGCACACTGCGTTTTGGTACTTAAGACTATGTAAGCACCAGATGATACATTTAATCGCAAATTGTACATAAATGCAAGGAGCTAAAATTCTCCCTGTCTTTTCCCTTCTTCCTTCACAGCACATTGTCACTAATAATTGGATAAAGTCAGTCAGTGGTTCAAAATGTGTGATGCCTCATTAATTAAGAATTTCACATCTGTTACAGACTGCGGTGGTCACAGAAAAGAAAATATCTTTAACACACATTGCAAAGTGAGGACCAAAGTAATAGAAATAAGGCTTTCCATGTTCTTGGCTATATTTGTCCAAGTATTCAGGCATATTTATCACAAAGAGGACACAATTATATCCTAAGTAACCAGCACATTGTTATTCTTTAACACGTACATACATTAGCAGATTAACGCTGAACAAAACAAAAATAGCATCGAGAATCTTGGCTGACCCTAATCGCATGAGCATCTGGAATGGGGTGATCTAATTCAAAAACGAGAATCACATTTGACTCCCTACAAATAAATAATAATGCAGTTTTATTTAATATAGAGTGACTGATTGTGCTTGTCTCAGATTTAAGATGGCTTCACATTGGCCATGTACATGTTCACTGTTACGTGGATGTGTTCCTCATGTGGTCTAGCTCCCACTATTATTTAAAGGGGCCTTACTTTGATTTGTATAACTTGTGTTTTACATGCATGTCATGGAACAGCTATTGAGGATTCATTTTTCACTGCCCATTGTACGTAGAAAAGGCCCCAGTGCGTTTTAATTCTTGCTTCTTAAGACAGACTGGTGTTATTGCCTTTGCCAGTTCATTACCTTTGATGTCAGCATACTGGAGGCTTTCAACAAATGCATGTAGACCATTGAAGCAATGCCTCACTGATATCCCTCTTTCTTGATGTGTTTGCACCATAATTATCTATGCTTTGTTAGGTGATGAAAACATAAACCAGAATGTCTAACTTTTTTTTTAAGATGGGAAGGTTCCAAAGTACAATCTCTTCCAGGAAATTACTACAGGTGGTAGCCCAATGCTGATATGTGCAGCCCATTAGAATATCTGAAACTGGCAGTATAAATTAAGTATTACACAAAATAAATCTACGGAAGATTCTACATTCATGAAAACCACTCCACCCATTGCAGGTTAAGTATAGGTTCATACTCCAGACCTGAGAGCTAGCAAAGTATGTACCCTTCTGTTATTTGTCATTGCATCTGCTAGCCCTAAGGTACTGCATGTGTAACAAAGCATGGAAGAGTATGCTAATTATCCAGACATCTTCAGCTGGATTCTCAATTAATACAGCACGTAAAGTACAACTTAGTGCAACTAAACAAATCACTTTGTATACATTCAAACTAGCATCTGCCCTACCATGAAAACAATGATAACTTATACCATTTAGGACAATAGAATTACGTCTAGTACTGAAAATGAAGCCAAATGCAAACAATTGCTCTATTCTGACTGCTGCTGCTCATGTAAATATACTGGGGATGTGGAGTTAAAATAGTGTAAATGCTAGAGAAAGGAAATGCTCATTACCTCTTGTTGCTTTAAATATCAGTATGTTTGTTGCATGGTGTTTCTCTGCAGGCAGCAACCGATCTTTGTGCTACAGGAGTAACTGAGCTTTGTGTTTCAGGAGTAGCCAAGTTTTGTGTTACAGTAGTAACCAAACTTTGTGTAATGGGAGTAAATGAGCTTTGTGTTTCAGGAGTAACCAAGTTTTGTGTTACAGGTGTAATGAAGGTTTGTGTTTCAGGAGTAATCAAGCTTTATTTTACAAGAGTAACTAAGGTTTGTGTTAAAGAAGTAACTGAACTTTGTGTTACAAGAATAACCAAACTTTGTGTTACAAGAATAACCAAACTTTGTGTTACAGGAGTAACTAAGCTTTGTGTTACAGGAGTAATCAAGCTTTGTGTTTCAGGTGTAACCAAACGTTGTGTTAAAGGGGTAACTAAGCTTTGTGTTACAGGAGTAACTGAACTTTGTGTTACAGAAGTAACCAAGCTTTGTGTTTCAGGAGTAACCAAACTTTGTGTTTCAGGAGTACTGACTGAAAAGAAAGAACTCCATAATGTACAGTAAACATCTGGTTAACAGTAGAAGAAGTAAGCTGGTGAAGTTCTCAGAAATTATTTATAGGAATTGTTTAGCTTGCAGGTTTTTTAATTTAAATGTGTAACCATTAAGAACAATTTACACAGATACCCTTTTGCATAACTATAATCATCCCCATCTATTAAGTAGTTATGGAACTCCTCAGACTGCTGGAATAGCATTGAGGCTAGTAGCATTAGTTAATCTGCTATAAGAATACTCTTATTAATACTTACTTTAGAGAAAGCAGCTATAACCATGGGAAACAGCCTTCGTTCAGCTCATATATGGAAGTTGAAAATGGCTCATGATATTTTCTCCCAACTTCTTAAGTACTCTGGGTATAGTTGTTGTTGTTTGTCTTTTGGCTTTTCCCGGTTAGGGGTTGCCACAGCAGAACTCCGGCCCACTAATGATTGGCAGTTGTTTTTTTTTTTTTTATGGTGTCGAGTTGCCAGCCCGATGCCCAACCTTTAACTAAGGCATGCCCATTCAACGCATGTCTTTCGAAAGCCCACTCAACCGCGGGGAGGACATGCAGACTCCACACAGAAGGCACTCTCAACCCAAGTCAAGAATCGAACTCTGGGTATAGTATGAAGTGTTAAAGCGACAGGTATTGTCTGGTTCCCCAGAGCACTGCTCAAATGTGAGCTTTGATCTTTTGTCAAATGGAATAGTCAAGATGTCTTAGCATTCACAGGAACACAGGAGAACAAAGTAGTTGTCTTTCATACATAATGGTGCTATATCCTGACAAATAGCAGGCATATCCACTAGATATACATAAACTCACTTACAGAGAGTGAGCAAAGACTCCACATGCCTAGCAGAACTGGAAAAGCTTCTTATAGAGTGAGGCCTGAACATTATAATTTTATAGAGGCTTTTTCTCTTTTTGTCTGCTAGTGAAGTAAAGCTTTATACAATTGTATGTATTTCTACTGCATGTAGAAAACAAAGTAATTCTTAATATGGAGGGAATAAAAAAATAAAAATTAGATTGAGATTACTCTTCATTTTTACATTGTAGTTACACATGTACATACATAAATAAGCAGCATTAGTGCAAAGCCAAGGTCTGATTCTGGCATTCCAGAGACACTGACCATTTTCTGATGAAATTCTTTGATAGGAGGAACACACTATGAAATATGTTGTGCTTAATATTGAAATACGTTTGCATATATTTATTAATTGGGAAAGTGCATTAGACACAGTTTTAAAGACTAAAATGGTAAAACGAACAAACATTGCTGTTAAACACCCAGGTATATCAGAAGCCAGAAATCCAACATCATTCCAATTTGGTCCTGTTGGATGTTTCAAGACCCCATGTTTTGAAGTGTACCCTTCTTCATGTTGTAGTGATTTGTAGTTAAAGATTATCGAGGATCAACAGGAATGACGTCTGCCTGTGTTCTCTTTTTCTGATTTTGAGATTGGCATATCTGATGATGATCAACATCTGTCTGACTCTATAGTATGCTTGAATATTTACTCACAACAAGCTCTAATGCTGAAAGAGGTTTATAGTATACTAAGCAGATCTTCAGCAACACCAATCCTGCTGTTAAACAGCATCATCACAAAATAGTAATACATTTTCTTCTCAATTTTCCAGACAGTTTCCTAAGCTCAGTTTTGAACCCAGTTCACTAGAACCTGAGGAAGAAATCCAGGGCCTATGCCAAAGTGCTAGCAAGAATGAACTTCTTGCTAACAATTTCTTTACGTTGACTTGGCGCATTCTGAAGCACCATACTGATTTTCTAGACAGTGGTCAGCCATTTCGGTGCTACCTAGAATAATACACATAACCTATGCCTCCAGTTTGCATTGTCAGTTTAAGTTGTCAGATGGAGCAGAGGCAAGGTGTTCACTTTTGCCAATGGCAGCATGAGACTGGGAATGAATTTAGATTTCTAGTAGTGCCTTCTGGGAGAGACTGGATGTAGTAATCAATATCTTGCTCTGGTATCCTGGAGGAGGGAGGATGGAGGAGAAATGTTTGCTGCCTGTGTAGCATCTGGTGGAGATCAGGACTCTTGCAGTCCGGTAATGGTGTTTGCAGGAGTGAAATGATGTCCTTGATGTCATGACATCTCACTCTTCCTAAAGGATAGGGTTACTGATTGACTGCTAGCTCCCATCACAATTCTATTATGCCCCACTAGGACCTTGTCCTCCAGCTCTCATGATCATGCCACAGTGCTGACTTCATAAATAGATAGACGCCAACCTGACCAAGGGATATGATAAGGACTGCTGAAAATGAGCTACATGTGACCCAGGGAAGGCAGAGCAGAAGTATGGTGCCTGGCTGGAGGGACACTGGTGGTTTGGTAAGGTGAGTCAAAAAATTAAAATAACACCGCCAGTATCTTGACTTGAACAAAGCATACCAATCATTGCAGGGAACACAAATATTTCTTGTTATTTACAGTGACATGAAATCAAAGTGATGATTATACATACGAGATACAGGCGCCAACATTTTAACTTTACCAAGTAGTCAAACTGCTTCATTCCTGAGCAGCACTCATGTAGTGCTACTGACATTGGTAAGAGCCTCATCTGCCCATGTCACAACCAGGAAAGAAATCCTCTCTCTTTAAGCAAAACTCATTTAGTAATGCAAAGTTTAAAAATACCCATCCAACTACTTATCTGCTATTCCTGTCCCTATACCAGTCAAGCAATAATAATTACACTGATATTACCCATCCCGCCCCTGCAAGTGTCAACATGCCATCTGAGACTCCATGAGGTATTCCATCTGCCAGTCCCACATTTCAGATTTAAAGAAATGAGTACTATGTCAGCTGTGACTGAGGTTTAAAAAAAGATAAAGGAGAAAAACAAGTTCTGTTTCTGAATATACCTCCAGTAACAATGATATTGGAGATGATTTATCCAAATATTCTGTATCAAGTCCACCATGGATGGCCACCAATATGACCTAGCCACCAATGTCTGATATCTGCAGTAAGGAAACCACAAAAGCATCCACAACTTCTCAAAAATCTCACTTTATTCTTATCATGTTGCAAAAATCTGGAACTCCATCGCCTTAGAACTAAGTCACATAGATAAAATACATTTATTTAAACCATCATTGAAAAAAAACACTTATTAGACAACTGGCTGTGTTCTTTCACAGCTCCAGGATAGTATATAAATACTATCATTAAATACTTTTCCCCTCCGATATATAGCTAACCTCATTCTAACCGAGATATGTCCATCTTTTCCCCCATCAGTGTCACACCTAACATCTCTATCTCTGTACCTCTGCTAATGTTCCACTGCATACTAATATTCTTTATGAAACAAACATACTAACAACAAAAACTACAAACTTCTCTACAAATTCTAACCTACTTGGGTTACCCATGAAAACTCTACCTTTATAATAGTCACATGAAATAACATCCTAACATATTTCAATCATATCTCTAAACATATATCTCCCTAGTAGCTGTATATATTCAAATTCAGTACATACTATTTTGACATTTCAACTGCGGTGGTGGTGCTGCGGTAGCATTGTTACCTCACAGTAAGATGGTGTCCTGTTCGATTCTCAGCTAAAGCGTCTTCTGTGTGGAGACATGCATGAATGGGCGTACCTTCGTTGAAGGTTGTGTGTCAGGGCTGGCAACTCGGTACGTAAAAATCTACTGCCAATCATTAGCAGACCGGAGTTCCGCTGTGGCGACCCCTAGCCTGGAAAAGCCGAAAGATACAACAACTATTTTTGACATTTCAACTGTAGACCCAAACTGTACATAACATTTTATTATACAAAGCTGATTCACAATGAAAAATGCCACAATTTATAGTACATATATTTAAAGTGAATATTTTCTGTATTTTGTAATTGTAAAAAATATATAGCTTTTCTCTCCTTGTACAATGAAAAACTCCTATTATGTTGCTTTATGTATGTGTTGTGCAATATTCTCTGTACTTATATCTGTAATAACGGTGGAGCTTTACTCTCTTAGCTTCTACTGAAATTGGGATTAATCCCGATTGGACTTCCCTAGTAACCAAAGATTCAGCAAATAAAATAAATGAATAAAATGCAGATGTAATTTAAAACAAAATGTTCCTATGTACTTTCCATATCTGGCAACCACACATGCACACATCCTACATTAATGATTCCAGTAAAACCCAGTCTCCCAAGGTCAAGTGCTCATATGCTTGACTGATGTCTACTCACCATAGCTCTCAACCTCCCATCTCTGAAATGAGGAACACTAACCCTCATAATGTGGAACAACTAGGCAAAATGTGGAGCACATACTAATAACTTCAAATAGGAAGGTCATATAATGGTTAAAATATACTGGTTTTACTCATAAAAAAGATTGGTACTTACGTATTATCGCAACCAGATTTTCAAGGTTGCGAAAATTGCATGCTGTAATAAAAACTACTGCAGAAAACACCCTAAACTGTTTTTATTACGTGTTTACTAATGAATACTGCAGACCATTGTTCTGCTGTGGTGAGCCCTAACTGGGAAAAAGCCAAAAGAAGAAGAAAAACTAATGAATAATAATTTTGGATTCATGTCCGGAAGGAAAACAATTGCACCAATCTTTGTTTGCCATGTATTACACATGCACGCTTTAATTGTCAGGGTTGCTGTCTTACAGATGAAATGTCTACCAGTAACACATAATGTATTAACTCCTGAAGTATGGCAAAAATATTTCAAGGGGAAATGAAAGGGTTAAGCTGACATTTGATAGTAAACCTGCTGTAATTCTTTGACAATGTTTCTATATTTCCAGAGGTCCATGTATACGTCTTTACATTTACAGTTAATGCAGAAATGAGATAGCAGCACACATGCTGCCAGTAAAGTGCATGTCAGGTTAATAAAACCATGTCAATGACAGAAAGTGCATTCACGTCTGAATTCCAGACAAAGATTTGAAGGGGAATTGAAAGGATACAGCTGCTAAAAGTCATTGAATTCCTTGATAATGTTTTTATTTTGTACTAAAGGTTCACATATATGTTAATGCAGGGAAGAGATAGCACCACCCATGCCAGCAGTACAGTGCATACTTCATTGGCAACACTGACATTTTCAGTTTGGTTTGTTAACCCTTGCTAAAACAAACATCCTTCATTGTAAAAGCAAACACATTTCCTGACATTTGTACGACATTAACAGACGAATGTCAACAGCAGAAACAATAACACTTGACTACTGGCCATGAGCATTCACACGGCATACTCCTGATTAAGTTGCCTTTGCTGTGCTTGTGATCAGGAAGGCAGCATCTGTCATGTGCTGTTGCAGTGTGGAGTTCACCGGCCGAGTGAGACATGCCAGGCAGGAGTCGAAAAATTGACAGTTATTCCTCTGCCTACCTCATACTGTGTGTGCCACAGTATTCCTTATTTGCTTCCACTCCTGTTTCCAGCTTAATTAAACTGTCTTCTCATAAACAGGACGAATTTTGCAACCACGAAAATCTGGTTGCGATAATACATAAGTAACAAAAGATCTTTCAATGAATTAATATGATTCTTTTCTATTTACCATGGATATCATTTAAAAAATTCCTAACACTGAATGTGTGACAGAACCTTTCAATGTGGAACTTTGAGGAACATGAACTTTTTAAAACTCTAAATGAGGTACATTCCTCGTAATGAGGTACACTTGAGAGGTCTGCTACTCACTAAAGATAAGAAAACCATCCTCACAGGCCTGCAATAAATAAAATAGTCTATTCTGCACCATGTTTAGTTGAGCACATAGTAGTATTAATCCTACTAGTACTTCATACAGGAGAGGGCAGGGTACGTTTGTTCTCCATTTTGGAGGAACATCTTCGCTCTTAAGCAACAGAGTTAGAGCTGAAGTGAGGATATGTAGTGCATGTCTATGGGGTTTGCAAGTACTGTACATTCTTATTCCCCTTTCCTTGGTTGCACTTAATGGACTTTGTGCAAAAAAAAAACATTCATAATATAGTGATACTAGAAATGACATTTATTGTACTTTAATACTTTAACTATAGACAAGTGGAACAATGCCAGTTGTTTTCATTCAACTGTTTCAATAAATGGGTTACAGCATTTCGGGATACTGAATATTTATGGCCCCAGAAGGTTCAGTATGTAATATTTTGTTTATTATACTAGCACATATAGTGCATCCAAATGCCTCGTGTCTTTTCAGGGATACTGTTTACATTATTCTTAAAATGTAACTTATTAGATACAGTATTGAATAAGCATTACTTAACCATGAACTATTTTGTTAAAATTTATTTTTATTGATACTTATTCGAGCTTTGGTTTTTATGTCAATGAATAATTTTCAGCAGTGTGTCTACTTTTCTGGCATATACATATTTATTAATATTATTGTGATTATATTTACACTTTAGAAAATTCAGAAGTTTCACTGTGTGATGTCAGTTTTTTTTCTATTGCTGCCTTTGTATCAGGTGAGGGTAGTGGGAAGTTATATATGTTTCTGCTAAGTGGCAGTGGGTATTTTACCCACTGAGGAAGCTTTAGTGAAACTGTCTGTGTGTGTTTGTAGGGGGTCTATATTACATGATCGAATGGTCAAATATTCGAACATGTAATAGTCGACCCATAATAATTGAACTACCACAATGTTGAACAGAAAATAAAAAAAGAAAAACCCACCCAAACAAACCATTTAAATGTTTTATGCAGGGGGGCAAGCCCCCATGCACCCTCCACACCCGCGCTACTTAAATATACAAACTCTGAGATTGCACTACTTCCATTTCCACATTGTACAAAGATCTCCATTGAACCGTTTGACATTGTGGCGGTTCGAATATTATGGGTCGACTGTTACATGTTCGAATATTTGACCATTCAATCACATAATATAGCCCCATTTGGAGGTGCTTTTTAATAAACTTTGTATATAGATAAATGTGTGTGTGTGTGTGTGTGTGTGTGTGTGTGTGTGTGTGTGTGTGCGTATATATATATATATATATATATATATATATATATAGCTATATATATATATATATATATATATATATATATATATATATATATATATATATATATATATATATAGATAGATAGATAGATATAGGTAGATATACCTATATATAAACATATACATATACAGTCTTTTACTTGAATACTGTAAAAATCTCTACAGGGACCTTTGGGACCTTTTTGTGCTGTAAGACTAAAATGTTTTCAAAATTTATTTTGCAACCTAGAATAGAAAACTTTGTGGGCAGAAAAAAACTATAATTTTGGTTGCTTCTGGCTACATTGTCAATAGGATACCAATGGGTATAGCCTGCTTGACTTGCTGGCCACAAATTTCAACAAGCTGTCTAGCAGACACTGCCTCATGAGGCATGGATCTCTTCTTGTGCAATTCTGTAAGAAGTTTCCTTTTTAAACTGCTATACGGTAGCACTTTTCTAGCATTATTTGTTATACAGCTATTACAGCTGATGAGGTAATCTCATAAGACAAACATATCAAAACTGTACAGTGGTGCACTGGTTAGTGATTTTGCTTCTCATTTCTAGTGTTCATGGTTTGATGCTGACCAATATGTGGAGTCTGTATATTCTCCCTGTACAAGCATACTTTTTTCAAAGATGCTCAGGCTAAGCTGATTGACCATGTTAGAGAAAATAGAGAAAATTGTTCACAGGTTTGTAGTATTAAGATTTTCTTTTTGGGATGTCCATGTAAAAGAACATCTTGCTCAAATTTACTCACTCAGCACAATGAAATACATAAACTGTATTTAATTTGGCAAATATAGGTTTTAAGCTTTAACATAATTCTAAATGTTTCTCTCTGAAAACTTATAGTATGATCAAGTTTTCATTTCATAGCCATAATTTAAGTCCAGACTAGAATGCTTTATCCATTTCAGAAGATTAGCTGCCTCCATTAAAAAAAACTCAAAATCCACATGATAATTTCTTTAACGTTTTTATGAAACCACACAATAAAAATAATACTTTGTTCAGTGATTATCACTACTGCTTTCGATCAGTACCTCTCAGCCACTAAACATCAAAAATCATAGCACAGGCCTTCAAAATACATAGTAAAAGGTGAAAAATAAGAACACTTTCTTGTTTTTCAAATTAAAAGTGTTTTTTCTACTAGATTCTATATAGTTAGTGATAGAAAATCTTTGTATATGTAAAAAAAGTTTGTACACATAAACACCCCTAACATTGTAAGTAATATCAGTTAATTTAGGAAGAACAAGGTAAATCCAAGGATCAAAATCATATCTCCATGCCCAAATCATAGCAGGTGAGAGGTAAGTTTCTGGCAATTTGTTTTTCAGTTTGATTTCTAGCTTGGATGCCTTCTAATCAGAAGTTTGCATGTCATCCCCTGACACCCTTTTTCTCTGGGGGATTTGACTTCATCCCACATTCCAAAGAAATACAGGAAGTATACTGGCAATGCTCAAACTGACCATAGACCATTTTATTCCAACAACCCTTTACCAATCTCTCAAAATATTATTATGGGCATCCTCCAAGATTCTAATCTAGCAACGGTACTCTTCATAATTTTCAAAACCAATATCATCTTTTTTTATCAAAGCCTATGTTTTTAACTATTCCCCTATCTATACCAACAATACCACAAAAACTACAAAACACCCTCCACACATTACATCCATGATTACTAAATAAACAACGAACTCTGAATGCCACAAAAAGAAAAAATATGTTACTGAGACTTAGCAGATGGTGAATAACCTATCTCTTCTACCCTTCCCAGTTATGCCTAGAGAAACTATTTTGAAAGAAGCCACAATGAAGAGTGTTTTATCAAAGGTGTGCACATTTCTTCCATCTAAATAATATTATGGACAGGTCAGAATTATGGACTGTAAGGTGGGAAGAAATAGTTGAATGGAAGGTTTATTTGGGCAAACAGATATTTATAAGTAGCAGCAGGTGCATTTTTCATTATGTCAGCAAGCCCAAAAAATGATTTTTGTGGTGAGTTAAGGCATTTTAAGCATGACTGTCCTAGCATGATTTTCACTAAATGTTAGGCAGTGGGACATGATAAAAATGTATATGAAATTATAATTTTCCCTAGTAATAACAGTGCAATAGAATATGTAAAACCTATCATGTTGCTAATGTTGATTCCTAGTACAGAGCAATATTCTTTTCAGTTATCAGATCCAGAAGAACTCCTTTGAGAATTCCATCTTCAATAAATAAACATGCAGACACACACACACACACACACACACACACACACACACACACACACACACACACACACACACACACACACACACACACACACACATTTTTTCCAGTTTCATTTAGCAAGTGTAAAATAATAGCTCAAACGATCTCTGTCTCACTGTCATGCATGTATACACTGTCACACACAGACATAAACACATACACACACACACACACACACACACACACACACACACACACACACATACACACACACTTTTTATTTTAATTTTTTTCTTTTTTCTTTTACACTTACAAAACAGCCAAAACAAAATAATGATGGCCATTAGTTTTTTTCAGTCTGAGCTCCACGACACATTGATATGATGGCATTAACAGTCTTGCTCTCACCCTTCACTCTTTTGCATGTTTGCATGTGTGTGTGACAGAATGAAGGGTGAGAGCAAGTCTGTTCACACTAACTCTGGGCAAGACCACAATCCAAATTGTAGCTTGCTGCAGATCCCCCACCATACCTCAGGATTCCCACTCCTCATTTCTTGATACACTGGAAAATATTAGGGTACAACCTAACACCCTAATAATGGGCAATTTCAACTACCCCACCATTAACTGGGAAAGCTACTTATGTACCAACTCTTGTGCTCAATGTTTTCTGGAATTTGTAAATTCCAATGCCTTGGATCAACTTATCCACACCCCCACCAGGGGCAGCAATATCCTAGACCTGGTCATTGCTAACATGGGCAAACAGTGTTCCACACCAGAGGTCAATTCCTCGTTAGTCAGATCTGACCACAAGCTAATCACCCTAGACATCCACATCCCACCCCCACCCCCAATTAGGGAAACCACAGTAAAAAATTTCTCACAGAAGTGGCAAACATCACGACACCCATGCTGATGGACAATAAAGGTATGACTGCTGAATCCTACACAAATGCACTTTATAAGCACTTACATGAGTGCATGGATCGTGCAATCCCTAACAGAATGAAGATGCTATCCTCCAAAAAAAAGGAAGTCAATCTGGTGGTCCCCTACCATAAACAAACTCTACAACAGAAGACAGACGGTTGCAAAAAAAAAAGAGTAAAATCCCATGATTTGAGGAACTCCCTGGTCAGCCTCAGTAAGAAGCTGAGATCCCTCATAAAATCCTCCAAAACTAGTTATGAAAACAAAATCTCCACTGATTCTAAAGACAACCACAAAGCATTCTATAGCTATGTCAAGAATCACAATGGCAACACACAGATCTGCTCTGAGTTACAGCACAATGGCACTAAATATACAGACCCAACTGATATTGCCAACATCCTGGCAGATAGGTTCAGTGCTAACTTTACCCCCCACCCCCACCCCCTAAAAAGCCCATCTCTATTCTGGAAGAATGCAAAGTTCCTGTAACCACGGCTGCACAGGTAAAAAACACACTCTCCAAAGCCAAGAACACATCATCCATGGGACCTGACAACATCCCAGGCCACGTTCTACATGAACTACAGAATGAACTGGCACCCCACCTAAGTACCATGTTCAATCATAGCCTCACCTCAGGCTTTGTGCCCACTGAATGGTGCACAGTAATGGTTATCCCACTTTACAAAGGGAGAGTCACCACGGACCCTGGAAACTACCGCCCATTAGCTTGACGAGCCTGGTCTGCAAGGCTATGGAATGTATTATCATGAAACTTATAAACAATGACACTGGTAATCTCCAAACTCTGGATCCTATCCAGTTCAGGTTTGTAAAAGGCAGATCATGTCTCCTAAACCTGATAGACTTCTTTAACCGGTAACCAAAGCCGTAGATGAGGGTAAGGTGGTTCACACAGCCTATCTAGATCTTGCCAAGGCTTTCAACATCATCTCCCACTCTGGAATTATAGATAAACTCACTAAACTAGGTTTAAATCCCT
Organism: Protopterus annectens; assembly: GCF_019279795.1. Taxonomy (NCBI): domain Eukaryota; kingdom Metazoa; phylum Chordata; order Ceratodontiformes; family Protopteridae; genus Protopterus; species Protopterus annectens. The sequence goes on from NC_056733.1 coordinate 380,420,345, forward strand.
ATGTCACAAGATGGGTTGCCAACTGGCTCACTGACAGAACCCATACTGTGAAAGTAGCAGACTCCAAATCCAACTTCAGACCAGTGATCAGTACCACAGGGTTCAGTCCTGGGTCCTCTCCTGTTTGGCATCTACTTCTCTGAAGTACAGGCTAACATAGAAGGTCTTTGGCTAATGAAGTTCGCAGATGACTGCAAACTAGGAGCCATAATCAAAATTCCTAACAATGTGGACATCCTACAAAAGGGCCTCACTGAGACAGATGCATGGTGTCAAAGCTGTGGCCTCAAGCTCAATGCCAAAAAGTGCATTGTCATCCCTATTGGTAAAAACTCTTTACCCATGAACTACCACATAGGCAGTAGTCTACTTAACACTGAAAGTGTGATAAGAGACCTTGGGACACAGGTGGACAGTAGTCTCTCCTTTGATAATCACATCACCACAGTAGTCAGGAAATCCTTCTACATGGCACACCTCAGCCCAAAAGGTTTCTCATCCAGGAAAAAAGAGGTCATTGTTCCCCTCTACTCATCACTCATTAGACCCATTATAGAGTACAATGCCCCTTTGGTATGTACCTCACAAGACATCTACAACAACTGGAAAGGCCGCAGAAATACCTCACAAAGAGGATTACCGGCCTCAAACAGATATCCTACATAGACCATCTCAAAAAACTCCAGCTTTACTCCATCGCATATCGCCTACTCAGAGGCGATCTCTGCCTAACATACAAAGCTATGTCAAACCCAGAGCTGTTGGACATGCTCTACATAAAGAAATCCCAATCCCTCTGAGCTACACACTCTAGGGACCTAAACCTTGTCACCACAATAAACAGAACATGCTGGAGGGATAGATTCCTGTCCCAGAGACTTCCCATACTCTGGAACAAACTACCTATCTATATCAAACAAAAGCTCCACATTAGCACTCTTCAAGAAAAATCGTAATGATTGGATGAGAAATAGGAAATTCACCCTGGGGATCACTTCTGTGGCTCTGCTCGACAGGGGCACAGGAAAATAGTTTTCTTGGGTGGGGAAAGCCAGGGTACCGTTTGATTATGCTTATATAGGCCTCAGGGCATTCAACCTAGTGCCTGCCTATGAACCTATGAGCCTATGAAATGGTGGACTTGTTTTTCAATGGGCATTACCTGTAGATTAGCACCCTGATGGAGAGCATTCGTTCTCCAATCAGGGTTAGATTTCAAGTTATCAATTCTATAAATTCTATTAAGCAAAGGATTGTATATCAACCCCCAGCAAATATGGATCTTTATATGGTCAATCCCATAGTTTCTTATAGTTTATTTTACAAGAAATGAAAATGGATGTGGAAAGTCATTTTATTGTGTAGTTTAATTAGAACAGTAGATATTGGGGCAAAAGTTGTAAGATTTTCAGAATAAGGATATAGATGTAAATGAGTTCCTATTAAAAGACCTAAGATGCATTCTTTCGACTGCGTCTTGGTCGAACTGAAAAGACTGAAAAGGCAAAATATCAAAGTGGCTTTTAAGTGAATTCTTTCCCTAGGAAAGAATTAGCTTGGCCGCTTCGTTACTTTGGCATTTTCGGCACTGTAGTGCAATCTCAGAGTTGATATATTTAAATAGAGGGGGGTAAGAGGTGAAGCCCGCCACTTAATGTAATGCTTAAAGTGTTTTCTTCCTTTTTTTTTTTTTTTTTTTTTTGTTGGAACAGTGATTTTTTTCCCTTGGAAAAAAGCGCCGTTCTGACAGTTCCACATTGTAAGCTTTCACTTACGTAGGGTCAATTAATCATTGTTCGCTTTTTTAAGCATTCGGTGATGTAATATAGACCCGATATAAATGTATTTTGGAAAAAAAAAGTGAGGTAGTGGAATTTAAAGTTTTGTATAGTATCTTCCAAAAGCAGAGTTGGGACTCTATATGTTTGTATTTACACTGTTTTGAAACAGAATAGGAAAAGTAAAACAATCTTTGAGACAAGGTCTTTATTTATAGTTAAAAATACAGAAATAAATTTTCATTGTGGATGTTTGGAAACATTAAGTCATGTCTTTTTTTTTGAATGTTTAAAGGTTTATAACCTTTGGGGTGTCTGGAAATATTAATTCATGCCTGACATCCCTACTCTGAGCCAGTAATCAAGGATCCTCAGTCCTTACCACTGACACTGATGAGAGATGTTCACATGGAACAAAAATAGACAGATCTATGTTAAATCATCAAATGCTTAAAAAAGCGAATGATGATTTATTAAACCCATGTAAGTGAAAGCTTACAACCTTGAATGCATAGAAAGGTGATTTTTTTCCAAGGGAAAAAAAAAATTGCTGTTCCACAAAAAAAAAAAAAAAAAAAAAAAATTAAAACATTACATAAAGTGTAGGGCTTCACCCCTACACCCCCTGATGTGGGAGGCTGTGCCCCCCACACCCCCCTACTTAAATATTCCAACTCCGAGATCACACTACAGTCACAAAAATGGCAAAGTAACGGAAGTGGCCAAGCAATTTCTTTCCCAGGGAAAGAATTTGCTTATATGCCTTTTCGTTATTTTGTCATTTCATGCTTTCAAGTTCGATCAAGATGCATTTGAAAGAATGCATCTTCGATCATTTAATAGGAACCCAAATAGATACACACAGTATTTCCAGATGCAGCTCTCTGCACCAAGCACAATTTCCCTTAAGAGCACACAGGGAACACACTCAGTCCTGTGGCTTGTTTTCCCTCTCTCTCTCTCCTTTCCCCAGATAAGACTCCCCACTGACACAGCTGTAAAGTTGAGTCTTTAGCCAAGTGTTCCAAGCCAAGTCCTCCAACACCCTCTCTGTGAAACCAGTGCTCTGTGTCCCTGCTACAAGTGGCTGACGTACGATTTGATTTTCACACACACACACACACACACACACACACACACACACACACACACACACACACACACACACACACACACACACACCTGGGAATGGCTGGCAAAGATTCATCAGCTATGCCCACTCTGCCCAGACTATAAGGCAGATACTGCCACCAGAACACTCCGAAGTCAGCTACTCTAAGGCTTTTACAAGGTTAACTAATTATACTGAGTAAAATTAATATTATCACCAATGGTAATGTTGACAAAACAGCAAGACTTTCAGGAGCGGCCACAGTGTCATCAAATAAATAAAAGTACTCTTAAATGTTAAAATATTCTCTAAAAGACCAGCCACAATGAAAAGATTAAATATATTTAATAATGAATAATAAAAAGAACATGAAAATACTGAATATCTATTTACAATAAACACCAGAGTTTCAATCACAGAACATATTAAAAATAACATGGATGGAAAGGTTCACATATAGATACAGAAGATACAGAAAAGCAATACTTAACTAATCTCACTATATTTTTCTAACTGATGAAAGAATTAGTGTTCCCTAGTTCACTTACTGAACCAAGACAAGATGAAATGGGTGAGACATCCTTCTTTGTCAGATTTCAAAACCTGACTGCTCTGAGACTTCTGTCTCATCTAGTATTAAAACATCATTTCAGTGCTGGATTAAAGAATCACATCACATACATCTGGCCATCTGACGTCTGGTTTTCACACTACCCTCTTTACTAGAAACTGAACCAGAATCTGTCATAATGCATACACATTGAGTTTTGCTAAGATGTGTTATAGCATCTGGAAGCTATAAAACTATTTCAAAAACTTCCACCCTTCCAGAGTAGCAATTAGTTCACCCCTAAAGATAATACAGCAGGATTCCTAGTCCTGCTTTTCACAGACATTTTGTCTGTGTCTCCAATCAGAACTGAAAGATACAATCTTTATGGCCTAATTTCAGACTATTTGTCAGAGTTAGCTGGATTGAGATTGACCTCTTCTCTTCTAGTATCCTCTGTTACAATATATTCATTTCAACAGTTAGAATACAGTCTGACATACATGTGTATTTTTTTGTCTAGCAAGAGCCACTGTTGGCACATTTTAGCACAAGCAGCTTTACAAATACATTTCAACACAAGCACCTGTACAAATCAGTTTGATATACAAATGATATATAATTCTTTGAAAAACTCCAGCTAGCTATGCTGGCATTTGTTACACATCCACTGCCCTATTTCTCCTGGCCTAGCTGGCAATACCTCACTTCATCACATTTCTCCCCCCTTTGAAGACTCAAGTTAGTTTTTCAAGTGATCCTTGAGAAACTTAGCTTGAGGGACATGAGCCTGTCTGGGAACACATTAACCCCTACCCTGTCTTGACAGCTCATCTGTGAAGGCATTGCTGACCCCACTACAGTACTGCATTGTCATATCATATGCCTGCAACTCCAGGCTCCACCTTAATAACTTGGCATTCTTCAGGCTAGCTTGATGCAGCCATGTTAAGAGATTGCGGTCTGTAACTACAGTGAATTTCCTTACATACAGATAGGGATGAAATTTCCACAGTGCCTATACTATGGCTAGACATTCTTTTTCTATTGCTGCATAACATTCTACCCTAGGTTGGAGTCTGTGGCTGAGATATACAATTGGGTGCTCTTCTCCCTCTGAGGAAACCTGGCTGAGTAAAGCCCCCACCCCATGTTTTGAAGCATCCACCTGCACAACAAATTATTTGCTGTAATCAGGTCTGGCTAACACAGGAGGTCCTCCCAAACCTTCTTTAAGTTTTGGAATGCCCGCTTAAATGCTGGGGTCCAAACTACTTTATCTGGTCTATTTTTCCTCGTCAGGTCTGTGAGTGGAGCAGGTATTGTAGTATAATTGGGAACAAACTTTCTATAGTACCCCGCTGTCTCCAAGAATGCCCTCACACTTTTTGGTAACAGGGGCAGGCCATGCCTGAATGGCTTCCATTTTGGCAAGTTCTGGCCTGATCTTACTACTCCCAACTCTATGTTACAGGTAGGAGACCTCTGCCAAATCCACCTGGCACTTACTGGGCTTAATGATCAACCCTGCCATTTGCAGTCTGCCCAGGACCTCCTTGATATGCTGAAGGTGCTCTTGTCAGGAATGGCTGTAGATTGCAATATTATCCAGGTAAGCAAGGGCATAATCTCCTGCTCCTGCTAGGATATGATCTACTAGCCTCTGAAAGGTTGCTGGGGTATTTTTCATCCCAAAGGGTATCTTCATGAACTCATATAATCTGAAAGGAGTCACACAGGCTGACCTCGCTCTAGCAGTGGAAGTCAAGGGCACTTGCCAGTAGCCCTTGGTGAGATCAATAGTGGTCAGATACTTAGCCCCACCCAGCTGCTCTAAGGTTTCGTCTTTCCTAGGCATGGGGTAAGCATCTGAATCTGTGTAACTATTTTGTTTTTTGTACCTGGTGCTGCCATCTTTCTTTGGTGCCAGCACCACTGGGGAGGCCCAGGGACTGCTGGATTCTTGGATTACTCCCAATTCCAACATTTCCTGTATCTTCTTCCTCAAGGTCTGTCTGACTCACTCAGGCACCCTGTAAGGGGCCTGCTTGATAGGCCTTTGGTGTCCTGTATCCAGATGGTGCTGCACCAGGTGGGTGCACCCTGGTTTCCCAGTGAACATGTCCCCAAACTCCTGTAACACTGCTCAGATTTCTCAAACCTGGCTAGGGGATAGCCACTGGGACATTTCTACCCCTTCCACTGAGGTGTCAGTCCAAGCTTCACTGAGGAGATCAATCACCAGGTCCAATTGAGACTCCTCCTGCCATCCACTGCAAATACTCAGCACCACAGCCTCCCTTTCATGGTAAGGCTTCATCATGTTAGCATGCTACAGTTTGTGCCCCTGCCTCCAGCCTAGTAGGTTTACCATGTAGTTAACATCACAGACCTTCTTTGCCACTTTAAAGGGTCTCTCCCAAGCTGCTTTCAGCTTATTGTGTCTAACAGGAATGAGAACCATAACCTGCTGTCTCACAGCATACTCTTGGGTTTGAGCATTCCCATCATATTAGACCTTTTTCTGCTGCTGGGCTTCTGCAGGGTTCTCCTGGGCCAAGTCCATGAGCTCCCTACATCTTGTCCTGAGGTTTAGGACATATGACAAAATAGACTTCTTGTGGGATTCACACTTACCCTCCCACTCATCACAAATAAAATCTAAAGGCCATCTCACCATATCCCCATGCAGCATCTCAAAGGTTGAAAAACCTGTGGAATCCTGGGGTGCCTCACTGTATGCAAACAGCAGATGCAGCAAATATTTGCCAATGTCTCTCTTAAACTAGTCTGCAAATGTCTGTAGCCTGGTCTTTAGTGTAGAGTTTAACCTCTCCACAAGACCATTAGTCTGGGGCTGGTAGGGGGTGGTCTTTAGGAGCTTCACCTGACAGTGCTCCTACAGACAGACCAACAGGTCTGACATGAAATTGGCATCTCTGTCAGTCAGTATTCCTCTTGGGAAACCTATCCTGCTGAAAATCTCTAACAAAACATTTGCAACCTTGTCTGCCTTGATGGAGGACAGATCCACCACCTTAGGGTATCTATTAGCATAATTTACTACCCCCAGGATATACTTTTACTCTGTGGAACTTGGGGTACTCAGAGGCCCTACAATATCCATAGCTTCTCTCTGAAATGGCTCTTCAGTCATAGACAAAGGCATCAAAGGAGCTTTGACCTTGTATCCTACTTTTTGGTAATGCTCACAGGTCCTGCAGTACCCTGGTACATCCCTTGCAATCTCAAGCCAATAAAGGTTCTGCATAATATATGCCTTGATATGCTTTATGCCCATATGACCTGCAAAAGGAATGTCATGGGCTATGGCTAA